>NC_028454.1:3621178-3715496 GCF_000263155.2 Setaria italica | reverse complement strand
AGTGCCAAATTACTGTTACAGCACTGTAGCACACTGTAGCGTTTCGTTTGTATTTGTGAATTATTGTCCAAATATTGACTAATTAGGCTCAAAAGATTCGTCTCGCAAAGTACAACAAAACTGTGCAATTAGTTTTTAATTTCATCTACATTTAGTACTCCATGCATGTACCGCAAGTTTGATGTGATGGGGAATCTTCTTTTTGCATAGTGTCAAAGTTGGGAGTTGGGAGTAACTAAACGTGGCCCTAGTTTTCTTCTTTCTTTACCTGATTGCAAGTTAATCAGAGCCTAGTTTTTTTTTTCCTCCCAATATGTCTGTGCAAAAGTGCTGTGCCGTGTATGGTGGTCTGAGGATTAATTGGAGAAGCGCCTGGTATGGTTCCATTTGCTTATTTTTAAGCAAGTGTCACATCAATGTTTAGATATTAATTAGGAGTATTAAACGTAGACTATTTACAAAATCTATTACATAAGTGGAGGCTAAACGGCGAGATGAATCTATTAAGCCTAATTAGTCCATGATTTGACAATGTGTTGCTACAGTAAACATTTGCTAATGATGGATTAATTAGGTTTAATAGGTTCATCTCGCTGTTTAGCCTCCACTTATGTAATGAGTTTTGTAAATAGACTACATTTAATACTCCTAATTAGTATCTAAGTATTGATGTAACACTTGCTTAAAAATAAGCAAAGGAACCAAACACCCCTGACGTGGCGCCACAGGTTAAGTTTGGTCACGCGCAAACACCGGATGGCACCCCCCTATCCCGGTCACTGAAAAAGCCGGTAATTCTACGTGCGTGACTGCACACCCACCGGGTCGAGCTACCGGTCCGTAGTCTCGAGGTAGCTGAAGATCCGCGCGTGAGGAAGAGACTCGCACGGCTGAGAAGGATTAAAAAATCACGTCTTCTTCAACCGCGCGCGTGATATAAATAATGAAGTCCGTCGGCGTCAACCGCATGTGTCAACGCCGGCAACCAGCGCGCGCCGCACGTTGGCGCGACGCCGGCCGCGCATCGCACTCGCACCGAACCGGAGAAGCATATGCAGCTCCGCCGCCGTGGCGCCGTCGTGCATGGTGTGGACTCATGAACGGCGTGCAGCGCGTGGTGCACGCCTCGACGGTGACAGGCGAGCGAGTCGGATCTGATCGGAGTATCTGCTCGATGAGCGAGCCGATTAATTAATGCAACGACTACCTGACGAGACAGACTTGCGACTAGATTGATCGTACGTATCGTGGTTGGATTCTTTCTTCTTGTATCCATCGATCGGACTGCCCGGAAACTAAACATGACAACCAAATAAGACGTGCTGGCTATATCAGCATAGAATGGGTTCACTGGTCGGATCGGACAAATCATGAATAGGTGATCCGACCGATTCGGTTCAATCAAAAGATCGGTCATGCAGTTGAATCGGTGTGATCTGTGAACCCGTGATTACTTTGATGTTTGGATGTTGGTTCGAAGCTTTGGATACAGTAGATTTGACTGGACGTCGGTTTGCAACTTTGGATCAGACAAGTTATGGCTATATTATCTCAACTTATCATGTTACATGTGATATGCTTGGTAGATTGTAACACCCCGTTCTCTAAAACCACATCGTCCAGCCCTTCTGGGGATGGGCACGTGCACATATAGCATCTTGCTTACACTTTCGTCCTCGCTTCATGTAAAAGGGTTAACCCGAAAGTACTATAGTTAGAGGACAAAGACTTATAATAAGTTGGCTCCACTCTTGCTCAACTATCAAGATGGTACTAAACATGCGCACCTACATTCATGGACCACTATTGGGCCAACCAAATTGGATCAGGGGACTATTGGATCAGGTGTCCCCTCAAAGGACTCGACGTCCTTGTTAGTCCAACTCACCCACACTTGGGCAAATGTCGAGGAACATTCCCTCTTAGCGCACGACCGTACAGCCGGTCCAGTGCCCGGCGCTATATGCCATGCCATGTGTCCCATCCAGAGTCCACATGCACCATATGCCCGCACATTAACCTGTACGCGCAACCGCGAGGGTTGGTTCTAATACCATTTGTAACATCCCGTCCTCCAAGGCCGCACCGGCCAGCCTTTCGAGGGGTGGGCACACGTACACATAGCACCCTATTTACACTTTTGTCCTCGCTTCGTGTAAAAAGGTTAACCCAAAGGTATTATAGCTAGAGGACAAAGGTTTATATGTTGGATCCACCCTTACTCAACTAGCAAGATGGTACTAAAGGGTCACTACTGGGCCAATCAAATTGGACCGGGTGTCACATATTATATATATATATATACATATATATATATATATACATATATATATATATATATGACAATAAACTTGCATATACATTTTTCGTTCAAGCTAGTCACGAGAAATTAATATTATATTAATAAATGATGAACCATTGTTCGATCAGCAAACCTCTTGTTGGACGCGTGAACCAGTGAACTAGTAACTCGGTTCTATTTCCGATTCGGGTTTTCGGTCGATCGGACTGGCTTTTGAGTGAATCAGGCTTCCCATGTTCCCATCTATCTAGACAACCTACAAGTAACTTCGTTGGATTTATACCCTGTGACATGTCCACTCCATCTATATATAGACTTATTAAGGATTATTATCAAGTTATTAGCCTATTTACACAAACGTGCACTACGCCAAAAATGATTTGTGCTGGCACATGGATTTTTGATTGCTGACAGACCTAATTACCACCCGCCACCACAAAGGATCCCAGGGCTGGCATGTTAAAACCGTCACCAGAAACACATTTGTGCTAGTGGGTGACATAAGCGTCTGCTAGCACAAATGAACCGCAAATGCTTTTTCCAATTTACATCAATGAGAAGTGTTAAAACTACTTAACTAGTCAAAAACTTTATCCTACATACCATAAGATATTTTTAACATGCATTACATTAATTATGTGTACTTGTGTAGGAGTTTCCAAAATTTTAGAAGTGATTTACTATTTTCTATGGTTTAAATGAGTTTAAGCAAGTTTATCAAAATTAATTGATATTTGAACTAGATTTTCACAAATAAGATTAAAAATTTTCAGAAAAAATGATGCTAAAGACACATGTTCAAATTTAGTTCAAATCATGAAATGAAAGGTTCATAACTTTATTTGGCATATTATCACTTCTATTAAAGCCTTTTACGAAAAACAATTCTAATACTATCTAAATATGGTCCGAAAATTCTATAAATTGGTAGGGAGTCAATTTTTTGAGTCCACAACGCTAGCATAAAAGTTTGAATATGTTATGAAGAAATTGGACTATACATTATTCATAAATGTATAATTTATTAACAATATTTCATATAACTCAAGTCAAATTTTGAGCTTGTGAGCTAACTCATCAAAAAAAATATCTTATATATTTCAATATAACTTTTACATGCATGGAACTATATGTGTGTGTGTGTGTGTGTGTGTGTGTGTATATATATATATATATATATATATATTCTTTTGTAGAAATTCCAATAATATTTGAACTTATATACTTGCATTAATAAAATCAAGAGGAAAAAGAAAATTGCAGTAGATTTGTGCTAGCGGAAGATAATGTCACCCGCTAGCACACCAGCATCCACCCGCCAACACAAATATCAAAAAAATTTGGAGAGAAAGGCGCGTAATTGAAAAAATGGCATGCTCCACCCGATACCTCAGCTCCATCCCTACCTTATCTCTTTGCATTGCTCAATCTTATCTCTTTCACCTCACAACACTTCTCTCCCATCCTCACATCTGTCTCCCTTATCTCTGTCTCCACTGTGAAGCTGCGGCCGGCTCGAGCGATGGAGCGGTGGCCGGCGCGTGCTGCGTCGGCAAGCTACAGACGGTGGAGCCACTACTGGTGTCTGGTGTGGGGGGCGTGGAGTCGTGGGCGGTGGACCCATGGGCAGCTTTAGTGCGCGACTGCGAGCTTCTGCCGTTGCTAAGCTCGACGCGGACCTCGGCGCCCAGAGGCGACTCCGATTGGGGAAGGAGGCATCAGAGGCTCATTGTCGCCTTCAAGTTCGATGCGAAGCTCCGCGCGGCTGGCGCATGATGCGGAGCCCTAGGTCGAGTCACCATGCGTACATGGCGGCGTACTGGGGTGGGCGCAAGCGGTGGAGTTTAAAGCGAAGAAGGTCTGCCTCGGGGCTTACGACGACGTGAGCTACAACATGAGGCGGCGGCGCGGCCATGACAGACGAGCCCCTACGGCCGGCTTTTGTTTTTTTTTCTAAAATTATCTTTGCTGATGGACTTTTAAGCATCCACCAGCGCAAATAATCATTTATACTGGTAGAACCCATCAGCACAGATCTGTTTTAGCCGTTTAGCCGCTAGGACAGATGTTTTCTTTAGCGGTGCCCCTTCTGGTTGATTTTTTTTCTTTCGACATGATCATTGAATAAGTGTTTTAAATAAAACATAGTAATGCTCACGTACATGTACGTGGACACTCGATTCAACCCGGAAATTCATTTCGGGTACACAAAGGCGCACTTTCTCCCTACCAACATTTTCGGGTAAGTGGGCCGGTCTTTAGATGTTGAAATTGACAAAATCATCATACGCCTCCATGTCGTTGAACGTATCATGCATATACTGTTGAAAGGATCTTAGTCGAAAATACGAGGACATATGTTAAGACAGAGACCGACTCGAAATGAAGAGTTTTTTAGGGAATAAAAAACAGACTAGATGGCCCCTCCTCACGCTCAATTTGCCGGTTTGAGTCATCAATAAAAGAATAATGCATTTAGATCTGGACAGTCCACCACCTGCCATTTTTTCTCCGGCCCATCGTCGGCGTGTACAATATAATAACGATTTGATAGTGAAGCCCGTCGGCGTCCGCGCGGCACGTGTCAATGATGCCAGCGACAGTCCGGTCGTTGTTGGCGCACTGCTTCCTGCACTTCGTCGATGGTGATATGCGAACCCGGCTATCGGTCGCTAGCTCATTTTGTCATTTACTTTGAAGCATGACATGGCTGGACTAGCTTTCCCGATATTCACATATCTCTAGGCAACCTACACGCAATTCCGTTGGACCTATGCCTTGTTATAGGTTCACATCGATCTGTACACAAGCATTCCATTTGGATCGCGTTGAATAAGTTTCTTTTTTAAAAATTATAGTATAAATATAGATGCTTACATATATGTATGTAAACTCAATCTTATAACCACCTCTGGAAACACACTATTCCCCAGTTAGGTTCGTACATGGCCGTGTCAAGGCGTCGCTATCTTTCCGTGACACCGTCGCTTGGTGAGGTGGTCGTTCGACAGTGAGCACTAGCGCCTCAGCGATTAATCTGAAAAACTAAACTTGAATGCCTAAATCGTATCGGCCTTGACGATAAAAGCTCTGAGTTAGAAATACGGAAGATAGTGTTTGGTTTGTGCTGAGGTAACGTAAACGTAAAGAGAATCGGATTACGGTGTATTTGGCGGCGGAATGGGTGATTACCCTTTTTGTTTGGTTGTACTCTGATAACGTAATCAAATTACGGTGTGGGTGTTGTATCTGATTACGGTGGAGGAGGAGGGTAACAACCTTGTATAAATATTATTTAGTAAAGAATTCGATTGCAGTATCAATTGATTACAAATCACCGCAACTAAACATATGTAATGAAATTCGTTATCTTCTTCGATAATCAGATTGCGTTACATTTAAGCCAACCAAACGGGATTCGATTCCAGTTAACTCTTCATCATTGCAAAAGGTTTGATCACAAGTAAAATTTCCCCTTTATTATTGTCTACTACCATGAACTTTATCTTCAATTCTTCATCAGTAAGGAAGTTACGATGATGTCAGTTGTTAGTATTGCAAAATACCTGAAGTTATATAATAAAATCCAAATATATTTTGGTTATTTGGAGATCCCATTTTGTACCTCGCACCAAGCCTAAAAAACATTTTGTCTCATCAACGTTCTCAGCAAATTGACCACCTATTTGTGCTACTCCAACAAGGCTCCAATCATCGCAGCTCCAATCTAACCAAACAAGCCATCGCTACTTGGCAGGGCAGCAGGTAAATAGAGGGCAGTGTTGGAACGCCAACATTTTGTTGGCAGGTTGGTATCACATTAGTGCGTAGTGGACCCCAAAGGATGGCACGTCATCACCGTGACCAATGGTCCTCTCCTCTGGCTTCTGCGCTGCTCCTGCTCTGCCTGCTCATAGTCGGTGCTTATCGAATTTTTGCGACCTTGGCGCATGCCAGTGTCTCAGCTCACCGGCCACACTACTTGAGAACCTTGAGCTGTTGCTGGCGAGTGATAAGTGGCCAGGAGGATTGGCGATGATCAGACAAATAAGACGTGGTGGCTACAGTTTGTTGGCTAATGGTGGGAAGAAAGCGATTGCATTAATGCATGCGATGACCGTGATCGTGCTGCCGAGATGCATTTGGTTCAGGGTGTGTTCGTTTCCCTCCTAAATTATATAAGCTAGATTATAGTTAAGGTAAGAGAGTAAAAAATCGTCATGGAACTGCTAGGAACCACATATAATCTGAAATAAGCTACGCAGATTATATGTGATCCTAAAGTGATATTTTACCATAGTACCAATGACTCATAATCCAAATTATATAATTTAGGTAGATTATAATTCCAAACAAATAAGGCCTTAGAACTCCTTTTCCCAGATTGCCAATCCATTAGAACTCCTTTTCCCAGATTGCCAATCCATCAATCACGTTTGGTGATCCCAGGGCAAGGTTTGTTGAATGATTTTGATAGTGAACTGGGGTTGTCTCTTGCACACTTGAAGACATAGTCTTGTATGTGGTTGAGAAATGTAAACGATAATAATATCACAAAACACCAACATTATCTTTGTTTGGTGTTGTCAGGTAGCGGTATTAGTTACTAAAAGTCCTCTTTCTCCTCTGACAGATTGGTTTCCTATGCTAATTTGCTGCTGACGCATCACGGCCCTTCGTCGTCGCTCTCACCATCTCCGACGAGGCTGGGAGCAGATCCTAGCGTGGATGGGGTGATCTCCTGGCTTTTCCTGGAGTTCGCAGCTTCTGCCACAATCCTCAGCCGTTGTTGCTGGCTTGCTGCCTCCTTGGTGGTAGCATTCTCGACTCCACGAACAGATATCGCCTATGACAGAGTCTTGTGTCCGTAGTTTGCACACCCTCAAAGCCTCAAGCGTTGTGGGTCGATTCTTGGAGCAGGAAGCCCAGCACCACCCGCCCCATGCTCCAGCGTTGCTCCGGCTCCGGTGATGCCATGGCGGCCCACGGTGTCAGCTCCGAATAGTGATGCCCCAAATAGAGAGAGTTTAGACATGACTGCAGCTACTAAATGCTCACTAATGCCAGTGCCAAAAGAAACGGGAGCAGCGCATGTACGAGCATCGACGCCCATGGAATAAACAAACGAAAAAGTTCAGATGCTTCTTTCTTCGTCAAGCACTGAACTGACGTCTTTTTACCTTTCTTGAACAACTTTTTTTTATTATTTGGTAGGTAGATAGTGATGCCGCCAATACTGCAGGTCTGCGGCACACGGGAGGCTGGTGCTCTCTAGCTTGTGCCACATCGTGCCTAAACTTCTAAGCACGCTAGGCACATCGTGCCGCGTCAGCATGGCACGTCAAGTCTTTTACTAAGCTCAAGCCCGATCTGTGGCACGCCGGCACGTTTTCATGCTGTGCCAGCACAAGCACGGTCTGTAGCACGCCGGCATGTTTTCGTGCTGTGTCAGCACAAGCACGATCCTCGTAATACATGTGTTTGGTTTTTATTGGTTCTCATTTGTTTGCATATACTTTTGTTCTCATACGTAGAGAATAATTTCTAAATTAATATAGGAAACAAACGATATTATATAAATGTTGTAGGTAAATGCTATGACTACCTTTGGCCATATGAGAATGTAACATTATTACGTTATGAATGATCATTATCACCATTCCATACATGTAAGGTAGATTTTGTGGTTTCCTTCTATGATAAGAGTTATGTCAGGCTATATAACACATAGAACAAATGATGTTAGGATGATATAACGTATGTGCTAATGGGCTATTTTCGTGCCGGCCCAAGCACGGTCCAAGATACGTGCCGTATCATGCCACCCGTCATGCTGAGATTATACGAATGGCACGGTCCTTACATTCATGTTGTACCGATACGATCTAAAATTTATCGTGCCGTGCCGTGATTTGGGTCGTTCCAAAAATGTCGTGCTTAGCACAGCCCAAGTCCCGGCTGCGAAGTCCAAGTCCCACTTTTTTTTAGCGTTGCATGCACGCGTGTAAATAATAATGTTACGATTTACGGAGGGGGTTGTGTTGCCTAGGAGTAACTACTGCACTGGTCAATGCAGAGACCGTCTGAGAGCCTAACGCGTGGCCGTGAGCACGTGGCAGAGGGGGGAGACAGGCGGCCTACTTGCACGTTGCACTTGCACCGGTGTGCCTGTCTATAAAAAAAGAGCATCGCCTCCTCCGAACAACAGGACACGGAAATAGGAGCGGCATACTACAACTAGCTTGCCACCACCACTCCAGTCTAGTAGTCTTAGCTGCGAGGGCGTCAAAATGGCCGACGGCGAGGCCGGTGAGGTGTCGGCGCCGCTGCTGCTGCCGAGGGCGGCGGAGACGACGACGAAGAAGCACTACCACGAGGGTTGCCCCGGGTGCCGGCTGGACGAGGCGAACAAGGGCAAGACCGGCGTCCCCCTCCTCAACTTCTTCTACATTTGGCTCGTCTGCCTCGTCGCCGGTGAGTTCATTCCCCGGCTTCTTCTTCTTCTTCCAGTGCTCTCTCTCTCTCTCATGCGCTGTCCGTTCGCGCATTAGCCTAAAGTGCTGAGGTATTCTATTCTTGGCCGGTGATGCGCGTGCGTGCATCGTCCATGCCGTGAATGGCCCGGGAATGATCGAGTTGACGAAGTGAAAAGGGTGCAAAGGACAAACTGGAAACCACGCACTTTAATTTGCTTGTACATTAGCATCAGTTATGTTCCATCTTTTCGTTTTTCCTAAAGGACGCGTAATAGCCTTTGTTGGACAATCTGGATGTGCAGTGGAAGCCTGAAGAAACGGCTGGTAGAGAGTGATTAAATTAATTACTCCTTAACCCTGGGACGAACAAAGAGAGCGTTAGGACTACAAGTACTAGAGTATTAGAATATTACGAGTATTAGAAACAGTGAGTACTAAAGTATATCCCAGTGAATTAAGGAATTAATGATAGTCACGGTCTACCGAAGCTAGCCAGAACTCAGAACTGACTTTTTGGGGTGTTTGGTTAAAGGGGCTAAAGTTTAGGCCTATCACATCGGATGTTTAATACTAATTAGAAGTAAATATAGTCTAATTACAAAACTAATTATACAGATGGAGTTTAATTCGTGAGACGAATCTATTAAGCATAATTAGTTCATTCGATAATGTGGTGCTACAGTAACTATTTGCTAATGATGGATTAATTAGGTTTAATAGATTCGTCTCGCGAATTAGCCTAGGGGTTCTGCAATTAATTTTATAATTAGCTCATATTTAATCCTCCTAATTAGCATTCGAACATTCGATGTGACAGGGCTAAACTTTAGCAACTAGGGGGTGTTTGGTTCTTTAGTTCGGACTAAAGTTCCTGTCACATCGAATGTTGAGATACTAATTAGAAGTATTAAATATAGACTAATTATAAAATTAATTGCATAGATGGAGGTTAAATTGCGAGATGAATCTATTAAGCCTAATTAGTCCGTGATTTGACAATGTGATGCTACCTAAATATATGCTAATCATGAATTAATTAGGTTTAATAAATTCATCTCGCAAATTAGTCCATATATGTAATTAGTTTTATAATTAACTCATATTTAATTCTCTTAATTAGTCTAAAAAATTTGATGTCACTTAAGACTAAACTTTACCGTACTCTCTTTCCGTACCTTCATTACGAGAAGGACGTAAGGGGGCGATGCCGTGGCAGTGGCAGTGTGGCACTGTCACGCTGCGTGCTAGAGGACACGTACGTCGTCGTGCGGTATGGCAGCTTCCCGGTCCCCGGCGGAGCTGCAGCTCTCAGTTCCTTGCCAGCTTGTTGCTTGCCCTTGGAATAGTCTCTTCGTTTCGCTGTCATCTTGTGTCCGGTCTGTGACTCGTGGTTGGGGATCTGCGCCCGCCGCCGGCCAGTGCCAAAACGTCAATAGAGACTTCAGATGGCTCCAGACTAGGCTTCAGGGACAAGGATGGAATTGGCCGCGAAAAAGAAATCTCACAACACGTATGCACTCCCGTTATTGTAGGGTTTTTTTTTTTGAGACATTTATTATAGGTCGTGGTCGAGCACGCTACTCTCCCCTCTCCTCTTAACCTCTTTTGTTTAAGATGCAAGTCTCCCATTAACCTGGCGGTCTTTAAGACTGTTTGACTACTAGTAGCATCTATAAATTATATTAGTTATTAGCATCTATAAATTATATTAGCCATAACTGTAAGGTAATCGATGTCATGCAGAAATATTTTTAAATATAAGTTTAATACTATAGAATTGTATGCTATATGCTATATTCTATAGAATGTTGGAATAATCCTTAGATCTGTTTGGTAGAGCTTCATCTAATTCTGATTCTCTATGGAAGCTTACTCTCTAAGAGAAGTGATTCTGTAGCTGAAAGTGATCCTCTTTGATTCTCTAGCATAAACTCTTCAAACTCTTCAAATCAGGATGGAGAATCACTTCAGAATCAGGAGAAGCTACTTTTTCTAGCTTCCAGCTTCTTAGTTCATTTCAGATAACCACTTCACAGAATCAGCAGATAATAACTTCTCAAACTCTTTAAATGGGGATGGAGAAGGAGAATCACTTCATAGGATCAGGAGAAGCTATTTTTTTAGCTCCCAGCCTCTTAGTTCATTTCAGAGAATCACTTCACAGAATCAGCAGATAATCACTTCTCTAACTCTTCAAATCAGGATGGAGAATCACTTCACATAATCAGGAGAAACTCAACTTCCAGCCTCTTAGTTTATTTCAGACAATCACTTCACAAAATCAGCCGATAATCACTTCTCTAACCCTTCAAACTCTTCAAATCAGGATGGGGAATCACTTCACAGAATCAGGAGAAGCTACTTTTTTCAGCCTCTTAGTTCATTTCAGAAAATCACTTCACAGAATCAACAAATAATCACTTCTCTCTGAAAAGCTACTTGGCAGGAATCAGCTCTGGCCTAAGGGCATGTTTGGGTATGCTCCGCTCCAGAAAAAATAGCTCTGCTCCACTAACTTCATTTTTCTGCAGCTCCACTCCGCCAACTCCAGAAAATGTGGAGCTTGGCTAACAGCGTGACTTCAGCTATAAAAATGTAGGATTTAGGTGGTAATAGTCTGTTTTACTCTTGTAAATTGGTCCCACGAGTCATCCTCTCCGCTTTTTCCCGCTGCTCTCCCCCTTCTTTGTGATTCTCATCTTTTCTCCCTTCTCTTTCTCCGTTGCTCTTCCTCCGAGCGGCAGGAGCCTGGCACGCAGCAAATCAATCACACACAATACATAATGCTAGCTCCAACGTAGATAAAACTCGACAGGCATCAGAAGACTCTCTACTAGTATGGTGGTACTAGTACTAATTAACTAGTGGTTTCAGAAGACTCTACTAGTGCTAATTAACGTCGTGCGACAGGCATCAGAAGACGCTAATGATTCTTGAGCATATAGCTAGCTAGCTAAGTGGACGTACTCAGTATCACACCCCTGACGAGTCCAGCAGCGGAGGCGCGACGGTGCCCCGGGGAGCGGCGGCGGAGACGCAAGCGTTAAGAGACTACGTACATCGAGCGGCGTGAGGCGCGCGTGGCGCGGCCCCGCGGACTCGGCGAGCAGCACTGCACGCGGTGCGGCCTCGCTGCTGCCCTGGCGTCGACCTCCCCGCGCCGTGCCTCCAGCGGGCAGCGGGGGTGCGCGAGGCCCCGTCCGACGAGCGGCAACAACGCGGCCCCGGCGAAGGTGCGACGACGCGGCCCTGGGCGCGGCGGACACAGGCGCCGGCGCGGCACCGACGGGCGGTGGAGGAGGAGCAGCCCCGGCAAGCGAGCGACGGCGTGGTCGGCTATGGCACGAGGAAGACGAAGATGGGAACTCGGACGGGCCTATTTTTCTTTTTCCCGCGAGCGAACCGGTACGTAAACTACATGAACTGTAGCATGGTGGGACAATTATCCCACAGCTTCAAGAGAAGATTTAAAACTGCATTTCAGGAGCACCTCTTGAGGTGCTAAAAAAATATAGATGTAGCTCTTAACTTCATTTTTTTTCCGGATGGACGTGTTTGGTAGGAAGATCGAGGAGTGAAGCTGAAAAATGTGGAGCAGAGGAGTCCCAAAAATACTCTTAGTCACATCCAAACTTCCGGCTGAATCCGTTTACACGAATTTTTTCTAAAAAGATAATCTTGAACTTATACCATGCACCACGTATTCATGCTACGGCGCAACAGTTTTAGTTCCTTCATACTGTGCCAGATTATCTACCAGCGCCTTATCAGCCGAGCCGGTCTCGTCTCTCGCCACTGACCTAGGTTCCTCATAGATTATATAAGCTGGATTATGGTTCATGAGTAGTAGAGTAAAAGATCGTCATGTGATCATTTTAGACCACAAATAAGATAGATTATTTGAGATTATTTGTGGTACTATAATAATCTCTAAAGGATTTTTTAACTATAGTACCCGTGACTAATGATCTAGATGGATTATAATCTAAAATAAACATGATTAGTAATGTGTGGTGGCGTGACGTGTTCTTGTGCTGGTCAAGATGGCGTTGTACGTCTTCCTCAATAGTCTCTGTTCCAAGTATCGTACTGTCACATTCCATTCGAAGCCGCGCGGGGGCCATCGGATCTGCACGGCCGCACACATCGTGCCTGTCGCTCCTGTATTAATGGCCGGTGCGCGATGCGGACCCCTGCCCACCTGTCCATCGATCTCGTCCCCTTGTACTTTTGTCACTGTCCGCGTGGTATGCACGCCGAAGCTTCGCGGAGGCTACGCGCGTCCGTTCCCGGACGTGTGAAGTCGCGCTGGGCACAGTGGGCACGCACGGAGCGCCCGCGCGGGGAGGCTCGCTGCACCACTTGCAACGGCGCCCGCTGGTACGGCGTCCCCGTACGGCCGGCCGTACGTTTCCTGTGGTAGCGATCGACGGCAAGGGTCGGCCGCGGGGAAGCTTCGCGGAAGCCACGCACACGGCCCCATCGACGAGCCGGCCGGTCGCGTCGCGCGACACAGAGCTGTCCTAGCTAGCAAGGTAGGCAGGTAGCGGAGTCGGACCGGGCCGGAGCGGAGAGGATGCTTTGCTACCGCGCGCGACGGGTTCCACCGGCCGGCCTCGCGATCTCTCCGGCGTCTTGCCCCCGTCATCACTATCAATTCGACAAGAGTCCCGTTCCACTTTCTTCCGCGCCTCTTATGGCACACCGGCCCAGCTGCGGCTACTCGATCGGCCGGTGATATTATCCCGGCGGACGGCCAGCCGGACGGACGGCCGCGAGAGAGCGAGGGAAGTTTCCCGGAAACCGCCGGGGCACGGGCCTAGCTAGGTAGGTAGCGGAGTCGCTCTCTTCTGAGATCCAAGTTGCATCAAAAGCGATGGCGAACGCAGCGACGAGACGCCGTGGCGCTGTCCGTGTTGTCCTACCTTTTCAACATAACGTGACATTCTTCTCCCGTATTCTTAGCGGGACATTCTTCTCTCGTATCCTTAGCGGCGCTGTTATAAGGCTCCGTTTGAAAGATAGGACTAAAGTTTTGCCTGTCACGTTCAATATTTATATACTAATTAGAAGTATTAAATGTAGGTTAATTGTAAAATCAATTGCATAAATGAATGCTAATTCGCGAGACAAATATATTAAATCTAATTAGTCCATGATTGATCATGTGATACTACTAATCATGAATTAATTAAGCTTAATAGATTCGTCTAGCGAATTAGCCACGGTTTATACAATTAGTTTTATAATTAGTTCACGTTTAGTCCTTCTAATTGGTATCTAAACATCCGATATGGCTCGAACTAAAAGTTAATTCAACAATCCAAATACCCCCTGAGCACGGCGATGAGCAACAGGGACGGTCGTGTGGTGTGTGGCTGTGGTAGCTATAGGGCCGCGCGTCCGCGTGCGTTGCTGTTTGGTCAGGCATGTGCAGCTACGCCGCTGCTGTACAGGGGTGGAATAAGTGGCTGCGGTCTTGCACACGCCTCGCTCGATCGCTCAGCCTTCAATTTGATGCAGATGCCCGATTTCTACGTTTCCAGCGACCCTGGCTCGAGCGGTACGGTTGCGTCACCAGAGCCTGGCCCAAGCGCTTGTGCAGGTAACCAAGGTCGCATCCCGGGAGCCTGGACGGGGGGCATGCAGCGAACCGATCAGACCCCTGGTCGTTTTGGGTTCGTCAAGAGCTGTTTCCACAGCTAGCTAGCTTTTTGCGGTTTTGCCCGATCCAAATACAGCAGTTAAACGAGAGTTAACCCTCTGATCGGTCGTGTGGCGCGCGTTAGCGAAGCAAGGAGCAAACGCCTTTTTGGCCGTTCACGCTTAGCTCCGGCACACGTCACGTACGGTCTCACACCTCGTCTTGTCTATAAGAACGGGCACGCCCCTACTCCTTGTCCTTGCGCTGCATTAGCTAGCTATAGGACGGACTTGACATCTTCAAGGCCAGAGGGGGAGAGAGGGTGCAGTTACGGTCTCGGAATGGCCGGCGGCGAGGACGGTACAGCGGCGGCGCCGCTGCTGGCGGCGGCGGGGGAGAGGAGGTGCCGCGAGGGGTGCCCCGGGTGCCGGGTGGAGGAGGCGAACAAGGCCAGGGCCGGCATCCCCTACCGCAACTTCCTGTACATCTGGGTCGTCTGCCTCGTGGCCGGTCAGTCGTCGTTCGCACACCCTTATTTCGATCTCTCTCGACTGTTCCTGGCGTTACGTTTTTTCCTCTCCTAGGTTCTTCGGTGGGCGCGCGGCACGCTAGCTGTAGCGCCAGACGTAACACCACCCACATGCACCACCCTCGGGTGGGTACGTACGTGTTCGTGTACTGTAGAGCACTCGCGTATATACGTGTGTCTATATACATCCCAATCTATCCACCCACCCGTGCTGCACGCGTGCACCGATGACGACTTGAGTGGGTTAGCGAACTAACAATTTTGTATTAGAATGCAAATTAATCGCGAACGTGAGATCCGAATGACGGTAGCTTTGGTCCATCCAGATGATCCCGTACGTACGTACGGCGGCAGTAATAAAAGTCCGGAGAAACTGCCGGAGAAGTAAAACCAGCCATTAACCTGCAAGGCCAAGAAGCTTCGCGGGAGTTACATCCGCCCCGCTCCTGTCCGGCCGGCCGGCCGCTGGTGGCGGCCGGACCAAGCATCGGCCTGGACCCTGGAGCAGCCGATGCGTCTGGTCTCCTCCGTCCTGTCCTGCCGTCACAACCTCACAACTTGGGTTGGTACGCCAAAAATCGAAGCCGACCCTCTCCGCTCCGTCCCGGTGCAAGGGGCCCGGGAGTCGTCACCTGTGGCTGCAGTACCAGCATCAACTCTAGCGCTGTTGACGGCTACCTGCTGCGGGAACCGAAGTCCAGGCCTTGTTTACTTCCCAAGTTGGGAGTTGCAAAATTGGCATTTTGCCATAAATGCGACACCGTAGCGTTTCGTTTGTATTTGTAAATTATTGTCCAAATATTGACTAATTAGGCTCAAAAGATTCGTCTCGCAAAGTACAACAAAACTGTGTAATTAGTTTTTAATTTCGTCTACATTTAGTACTCCATGCATGTACCGCAAGTTTGATGTGATGGGGAATCTTCTTTTTGCATAGTGTCAAAGTTGGAAGTTTGGAGGGAAGTAAACAAGGACGCAGTCGCTGTCATATCGAAGTCCAGTCGCTCTCGTATCGAGATACTTCTAAAATTTTGTGTAATATTAAATATGTTAGATACTAATTAGAAATATTAAATATAGACTAATTACAAAACCAATTACACAGATGGAGGCTAATTTGCGAGACGAATCTATTAAGCCTAATTATTCCATGATTTGATCCATGATTTGCTACAGTAATATAGGCTAGTGATCGGGAACTACACGCGAAACTTTTCGCGGATTAATTAGGCTTAACAGATTCGTATCGCGAATTAGCCTCCATCTGTGTAATTAGTTTTATAATTAGCTCATGTTTAGTCCTTCTAATTAGCCTCCGAATATCCAATGTGACATGAATTTTAGTCCGGACTAAAGATCCAAACACCCCCTAACTAAATATAGATTAATTACAAAATCAATGGTATAAATGAAGGCTAATTCGCAAGTAGAATCTATTAAGCCTAATAGTCCATAATTTGACCATGTAATGCTACGGTAAATATGTGCTAATTATAAATTAATTAGGTTTAATAGATACGTAAATATACGCTTCCAAACATCCCCTTAGTTTCGCTGATGTTTCTTTATTCCACGTTGTTGATAGTCATACATACGTAATAAGTGAACTTGGCTAGAACTTGGCTAGCGGTCCTTGTTAATTTGTCGCGTGTTCTTAATTATGTAGGACCTTAAACTAATACAACTAAAACAATTGATAAATTTACAGACTCAAAATGGTGCTCCATCCGTTTCAAAACGAAGGTCATTTTAACTTTTTTTAGATATATAGACATTGCTATGCACCTAAATATAAAGTTATATCTAGACGAATAGTCGTCTAGATGCATAGCAACAGTCTACATTTTGAAACGGAGGAGTACATCAGCTATTTTGAAAAGTAACAGAAACAGAAAAGAAAAATATCGGGGGACAGTGAATCCATCATCGTGCTTGCGAATGTACTGGCATTGAAGCCGTTTCCGACGGGACAGAGACCCAGCCAACCCCTTTTGATCCCGCCTCCTAAATTTAGCCAAACCAAAGACAAAACCCCGGAAACAGGGGAGGGAACGCAGCTCCAGAGGCCAGCGTTTTCCTAGTAACGCATCACAGCACCCGTTGCCCAAAGAGCATGTCCTACACGCGCACCACCGCGGCCCTCACCGACGTCGTCGTTGTCCAGTTCCTGCTGTCCACCAGACGACCATGACCGGCACCCGTGTCGGCGGCGGCGGGGGCGCGCCGCTGCTCGTCGGGGACGGGGTGGCGCCGCCGTGGCGCGAGCGCTGCCCCGGGTGCCGGCAGCAGAGGAGGGTGCAGGCCACTGACCGGATACCGTACGCGGACTTCCTCTACATCTGGATCGCCTGCCTATGCGCCGGTATGAATGCCCATGCGTCGTCTCTTCTACACGCACATGGATGCATATGGGACGTGGGACTTGATCTCGATATCAGATCGTCGTCTTCTGAAGAAACAGCTCGCTCGCGGTGACCGTCGCTCACTGTAGAAAACTAATGTAGATAGGCCATGGGATTCAGTATGAATAGGACTGATTTCTCATCCTGACAGTCTCATCTGTTCTTTATTAGCGCTGCCTAAATAAGTGCTGCTGCTTTTTTAATATTGAAAAGCATTATCCTTTATTCTGGGACCACTTATACTGTCCAAAGTATATGTCTGTTTTAATTTCTTATCAGTTTTTTTCCTGTTCAGTGACTAATCCCCCCATGTTTTCCTTTTCCAGCTCTGCCGATCCAGTCACTGTTCCCTTATCTGTACTTCATGGTATGTCCAAATGTTAAAAATACCAAGCTTTAACTCTGTTAACATGACAAACACTTGCAACATTCAGTATTTTAAAATACAATGGCTACCGAATTATTAATGTGTTGCAATCCAACAGATCAGGGACTTGAAAGTCGCAAAAGAAGAGCAAGACATTGGGTTCTATGCTGGTTTTGTTGGTGAGTAGCGTCTTTTGTCATGATTGAGATTTCAAGGCTTAGTTTTGTATACATGTATAATATTTCTCATAAAGCTGAATATGCATTTTCACCGAATAATTGGGTAAACCTGCTGTTATCTTCATTGACTATGGTTTATGTCAGTGCACTTTATTGTATTACCGATTATATTTCATTAATCTTTCAGGGGCAACTTATTTCCTTGGAAGAACCATCAGTGCTGTGCCATGGGGCATGTTTGCTGACAAGTACGGGAGGAAGCCATGCATCGTGATCAGCATCCTCTCTGTGTAGGGAACATTCGGGCCCATTATGAGACATACTTCGAACTCAGTTAAACAGGACTGAAGTGAAACTTATTTTGATTGTTCTTTCAGGGTTGTGTTTAACACACTCTTTGGCCTGAGTACAACTTACTGGATGGCAATTGTAACTAGGGGATTACTTGGATTGCTCTGTGGCATACTGGGACCAATCAAGGTAACTCACAGTGTGGATGCATGGCTGGTCCAATGATCAAGTGATATTAGGTCTTACATTCTCATGGTTGCTTGCATCTGTATTTTCTAGGCCTATGCTTCAGAAGTCTGCAGGAAAGAGCACCAAGCTCTAGGAATCTCTCTTGTAAGAGCGACCCCTTTTTTTTGTGTTCAACTTCTTCCTCGAGCAAATTCAGTTTGTAATGTTTATTTTTATTTGTAGCTAACTGACGTCTAACATCATGTCCTAGGTTACATCATCACGAGCGATCGCCCTTGTTATTGGACCTGCTATTGGAGGCTTTCTTGCACAGGTGAGCATTATAGCAAGAGAAGTTAAATTTGCAAGAGCAATTATCAAGAGGACTCTTGCATAGCCTGCATCATGCATCTCTTCTTCAGATCTCATCCCTAATACATATACATCTTCTTCAGAATCTCATCCCTAATGCATATACAAAAGAGGATAGCTGTCCTGTTATGCCAAAAGAAAAATAATCCAAGCTGAAGCTGAACATTTTCATCCAACTAGATTGTAAGAATAGAGAATATATATGGAACAAAGTTGGTATAAATATATTTTTAGGATAATTTCAATCTAAACATGCAGAAGATTTGCATCTAATAGTGTACTAATAAAGAAGATATACATAAATATATGACTAACATTATCTATACTCTATCCTTTATTAGCCTGCGAAAAAGTACCCAAATCTTTTCTCTGAAGAGTCCATATTTGGGAGGTAATTTTTTTATCATACTTGTACTATTATGTAATTTTCTGTGGCTTTCAGCCTAGATAAACCTTCGAAATTTGCATCTATTTTCAGGTTTCCATACTTCCTCCCTTGCTTCGTCATATCGGTACTAGCAGCAGGATCTTGTATTGCATGCATTTGGCTTCCGGTACACCACCTCATCTCCCTTTTGATTTGTCCCTTGAAAATCCAACTAGCTACATCCTTCCAAGAAAATGAATGAATATTTGGACTCATAAGCCTCCATTCAGTTCTTTTTTGTACTTGCACCAAAAAAACATTTATTTCGAAACTTCCTAAAGATCTTGAGAAAGTTTCTCAGGATTTTATCCCGTTTTGTCAGGAAACACTGCACTTTCACAATGATGACAAAGTAGAAGCTATTGATGAACTGGAGGCACAAGCTGGTGACTCCAAGTTAGAAGCTGGAAATGCTAAAGAATCTAGAGGTGAATCTACAAAGAGTCTGCTAAAAAACTGGCAATTGATGTCAGCAGTAACCCTCTACTGTATCTTTTCTCTCCATGACACAGCTTATCTTGAGGTAATCTATATCCTCTTTTCAGCTTCTGCAATAAAAATTAATAGAAGAAGACATTTTCACCCTTGCCCTTGAAATAACTTCTAAAAAGCTGCACGTGAAGTTTCAAAAAAAAAAAAACTGCACGTGGGGATGCTAATATGTTGTGTAAAAATTATCTTCAGATATTTTCACTTTGGTCAGTTAGCAGCAGAAAATTTCGGGGCCTGAGTTTGACATCCCAGGATGTTGGAACTGTGCTGGCCATCTCAGGTATGTATTATTTTTTCCAAGTTTGAAGCCAATGATTATTGAATATGAGAAGCACAATCAAATCACCACATGCATAGCATTCATCTTTACCACTTCCTGTTAGCATTGCCATTGAATTATTTATGATGACAATTTCATTTATTTTTTGTTTAGGTTTTGGTATTCTGGTATATCAACTTGCAATTTATCCTTTCCTTGCCAAGTATTTTGGACCAATCAAACCATTTCGTCCTGCAGCGGTATGTAACAAATGCATCATTGTGGGGTTCGCTTCTTTACACTCTTGTAAAAGAATTTAGAATCATTAAAAAATAGTTTATAATATGTGGGGAAACAAATAGGTATCAACTGAACAAAAATGAATCAAATCACAATTATTAGATATATATATATATATATTTAATATTAGGGAGAATATTGATTTATTCTTTTTTATGGAAACTGAAGAGGTGCTCCTTGTGTAAATTTTTTCTAAAAGAGGTATATTGAAGCGAATCACCAGATTTATCAAGATACTTACTCAATCTAATTTATCCTTGCCCGTACTGAATTCAAATCAGTGTTTAGTACTAGGAATTATTATTTCTAGTACCAAATTCAAATGTATGTTTGATTTGTAGGTCTTATCCATACTTCTCCTTGCAACATATCCCTTCATGGCCAACCTACAAGGGCTGGAGCTCAAGATACTTCTCAACATAGCATCGCTTTTGAAGAACATGTTTGCTGTAAGTCCAGTTTCTGCCAACAAGTTTGCCGGGCCATGTTGGTCCCTTTTCTTTTTCTTTGTTTTTTAATTTTTCAGGCTTTTGATTTTGTATGGACCATCTTTTGTTCCATCTTAATACAATGATGGGCAGCTCTCTTTCTGGCATGAGGGAAAAAGTTTCTATGGTTTCTTTTATCGCCAATGGCAACTAGAATAGGAAAAAGTTGAATATCATCTGTGCTGATGTAAACGAGCATTGATTTAGTGAATTCTCGAATAATGTGCAATTATCTTCTTTTGCAAATATAAGTTGTCATTTCAAACGGGAATTTTGTTACAAATCAATTCTGATGTATTCTTTGGCCAAAACAGGCTACTATCACTGTTGCGTGCAACATTCTGCAAAACACTGCAGTGGTACGCATCACTTCTGTCTAATAACCTCATACGTGTCAATACATTTGCACTATCATTTTTCTAGACTCTGACTTCTCTGACCAAACATGTGCAGACACAAGAACAGAGAGGGGTTGCAAATGGCATCTCTGTGACTCTGATGTCAATGTTCAAAGCTGTAGCTCCAGCAGCAGCAGGAATTCTGTAAGTATTGTTGTTTTTTTGTCTTTTATGGCAAGAAATCAACTGTTTCCCACCATAACAATAATATTAATAATTAACTTCATTTAGGGCCTGTTTGGAATGAAAAAATTGAAAATATAGGAAAGGAAAAAAACACAGGAATGGAAGGAGAACGTGGTGAAAAACAGAAGAATGAAAAACTATGATGGAATGGGGGCGTTTGGAACACAGGAATCCACTAAAGCTATAGTAAATTAATAAAATATATTTATGGATTAATTACCAAATTAATTAGATGGTTTTTTAATGCGGTGGCTTTGCATTATGGGCCCCATCCAGAAGGGAGCAATCATGAGAACCTGTGGACGGTCACGAGCGGGAGCTATACACGAGAGAGAAGAAAAAATTACTCATATCCTTATCTCCTCCGTCCTACCTTCTTCCTAGCCACAGGCATGTCGCTAGCTTCTTCACCTCCGCAGCGTCAGCGACACTACCTAGCTAGAGAGCGACAGCAGAAAGAGCAAAGGGAAGAAGAAGGACTCCGCAGCGCGACGTCCCGGCGGCGCATAGGCTGGCTCCGCTGTACGGCGGGCCTTGCCGGCGCCGAAGGAATGTGCGGCGCAGCGGTTCGAGTCTCCGACCAGTTTTCCGCCTCGCCCACGCCTGTGCTCTCCCTTCTCTCTCTTCTTCATCTCAAGCTTCAAGAAAAACATTGGTTTGGAGTGGATTCTTTAGTTCCTGCGTTTTGCGAAGGAAATGAACCCTTTCCATAGGAACGGCGAGCTGCGTTCCTTCGTTCCAAACGGCATATGACGTCATCAAAACATAGGAATGGAATTCCTTTAGAATTCCTTTGGAAATCCTGCGATCCAGACGGGGCCTTAACTTGTTTTCTTGCCTTTTTACAGGTTTTCATGGGCTCAGAAGCACTTAAGTGGACTGTTCTTACCAGGTAAACAGCATATACCTGGCTCCTCCATTTTTGCCATTTGCCGTACCTTAGAATGATAGGAAGCTAAACATAAAACTAAATGCATATATTTTTTCACTTACACAAAATGCAGGTGATCAGATCCTGTTCCTGATGCTAAACATGGTATCCGTTATTGGTTTAGTTCTGACGTTCAAGCCATTTCTCTCTCTGTCAAATGTGATGAGGCGTTCGTAAGTGTGTATATGAAGTTTGTCAGTTGTGAGTTATATCAGGCGCACTGTCAGATTACAGTGTGTTTTGAACTGCAAGAGTTCAAGTATTGTAAAGGCCCATGCTTTTCTCCTTATGTTCAGTAATCAGATGTAAAGGGTTCTCTGAATTTTTGCATAGGCACCGAAGGACCAGATGCTTATTGATGATATCATAAAATTGAAATGAGATTTTGCTTGCCATCGTTTTGTTTTGCCACGATCCTAACTAGTAGAATTATATCCGTGTGATATTTCGAATCTTTTGTCGAATGAAACCTATTAGCAACCATATATACCATTCTTTTCGTCAGGAGTAAATGATAAATGTTGAGATCTGGACAGTGTTCTAGAAAGCGCCGTGCCATAGGCGATTAGTAATTGTTTGACTCCAGGAAAGTTTACACGGTTTTCAAACTGGTTCAGAAATGGATGAGAACTACAGGCTAAAGCTTTACTATATTGAAACAGAAACGAGAATGGAACTTGCTGGTCAGGAAGCTACATGTTAGAATCGGAAACAAATGAAAGAAGCAAAAAGGGTGCACACCTCTCGTTTGTTGTTCACCTGTGGCTGCGAAACACCCACAAAAGACTATACTTTCTTCAATTCTTGTAATAAGTTATCACACTTGGTCATTTGCAGAGCCCTCTGTATCGATCTACACATCGAAGCTTACTTTCTTGTGACTGGAACCCTGTCCTCTTGTAACATGGGGTAGGTCTGAAACTGATTATGTATAATGGAAGCACTCGTATTCCGGCAGAGCTCTCCCAAAACACATACCAAGTGGGATTATTTGTATCGTCAGCGCCCGAACAGAAGAGGGGGCTGCTGGGCTCGGATTGGGGAGACCCGGCTGCGATGATTACTGGAGGTGGGCACCGCTTGCTTGCGCGCAAAACAGGAGGCACCAGCTCGTCAGTTTCCCATTCTTCTGGGACTTATGTTTCTTCTCCAGTGAATAGTTGAGGTAGTAGGATCTCCCAAACGTGTTGCATAAAAATAAATTTCTTGATCGTTTTACATGCTCGCCACTGCAAACAAATCGTGATGGAGGTAACTTAGCAAAGAGAACATAGCGTGAACCTTAGACTGCATATGGACACGAGCAGGACGATGATAAGAGCAGAATTAGGTGAACAACAAGTCGCTTTGGCATTTGATACGATCTCAGTACCTATCAAGAACAGAGGACATAACTAGGCAAGCGGCTAGTCACTTCCACTTGTCCATCAAGAACGGAAAATAGAACCTAGGCAAAGAAAAAGATCGCAAATGCAACAATAGAGTTGTTCATTCCATCTACCGATGGAAAACGGATCCTTGGCAAACAAACAACTTAACAAGCCATATGTAGAAGAACGAGTCTGTATGTACAAGCTAGTACATAGTTAGTGTTTGAACAAACAAATTAACCAAAAACATCAATATCACAGCAGTTGCTTTGCAAATAAAGAAAAAAAAACAAATCTACATGCAGGCCGGTTTTGGGCAAGAAGGACTCTTATTATGCCATCTAAAATTAGCTTGTCTTGAATAGCTCTGAAAGAGAATCACACACGCGGCAGACTCGAGATCTTAATCTACAGTGTCCTAATCTACAATCTGAGCTCGAGATCGAGCGGTGGCGCTGGTTGGAATTATAGGCATTTTACGATTTATTTTAATTCGAAATATAAAATAAAACATGATGTAAATGATAGCATAAATAGGAGCATTAACATTTGTGTCTATAACAATGAATATAAAGCATGCGATGGAAATAACAGAAAACAAGTAACGAAGAAAGTACCCTGCAGTGGGACCAGTGCCGGCGGCACCAAATGCTCTGTTACTCAACATTTCGAGCTTATCCGGTGTAGTCGATCAAAGTCGATGCCGTGCAGATGTTTGCCATGCAGTTGCGCCTCTAGGAAGAAAAGGTGCACAGCGAGCACTCGCGCAGATGCGCTCCCCAAAAACTTCATCGCCCTTCTACTCCTCGGTGCAGAGCCTCAGGCAAGGGTGCAGCTTCGGAGGCCTGCTCTTCCGGTGTGTTCTATGCACACAGAACGCCAGAACGGGGACAACAAAAAGGCAGCGCGGCAGTAGACTGAAAGCTCGATGGTTGGCATGTTGCACTCGGAAGCCTGGGAAGGAGTGCCTCTTTTATAGGCACTAGAGGTCTTTTGGGTGTCTAGATTCATTGCCATTATTCGGCCTGCCATCAAATGGTAAGTTACTAGTAACCCCAGCCATCAACTGGCAACCGTTACTAGTCATTTGTTGTCAACCTTTTAATCCACGTCAGTCACTAGTCACTAAACACTACGTCAGTTACTAATCATCAACTTGTGAATAATGGTTAGGAACCTCTCAACTTCCAAGGTTGTTTTATTCCAAATGTAACTAGCACCATGTGAATGGGCCTTGGGATTTAATTGAATAATTGATTTATTAATAGGCCACAGAGGCCCATTAATCTAACAATCCCCACTAAATTCCAAGACACATGTTCAGTTCTACTGTTGTTTGATATATCGGTTTTTCAATGGAGATATTATTAAGGTTGAACATCCACCTAGAGTATAAGCTACATTTATCCACAACTGAACAATGAACTATGCCTTGAATTGCCAGTTTTGTGCGAACAAGTTTCACTTAGGTCCTTTACCGATACTAGGCTGCAAAATGCATCCCCTCTGGTTGAAGCATATAAGTCATACTTCTAGCCTTTCATGAGTCTCTAGAGATTACCCAACCTCATAAACTGTGACTAGCAGTCACACTCATATAGGTGTGCTCCTCAAAAGATATTTCTGTAGGTTAACATCTTTGCTTAAAATAAGCCACTCGGATCACATTAAGGTGTTTACCAACCTACCATGCATATTTAGGCGAGATTGCATCTCTAACAGAGTGGGTCCGTACAAGTGTGAACACATATCCACTTGTGACTTTTATCTCATCGGTATCTGATATCCAGTTTGAATCACTGTAGCCTTCCAGTACCTTAGGATACCCAACATAGTGAATTCCATAACTCACGGTGCCTATTAGATAGTGCATTACTCTCTCAAGAGCACGCCAATGATCATCTCCAGGATTTGAAACAAATCTGCTGAGTTTGCTCATAGCAAATGAGATGTCAGGCCTCGTAGCACTAGCTAAATACATTAGCGAGCCAATGATTTGACAATATCTCAATTGATCCCTTGTGATCCTTCTGTTTTTCCGCAATATCAGACTAGAATCGTAAGACATGGGAGCAGGCTTGCAGTCACTATAACTAAAGCGACTCAATATATTTTCCACATAATGGGATTGTATTAATGTAGCCCCACCATTACCTTCTCCCTTAATGTTCAAAATCACATCACCCACTCCCATGTCCTTCATCTCAAAATTTTGAGACAAAAAGCTCTTAACTTCCTCAATCACATTGAGGTTAGTTCCAAAGATCAATATGTCATCAACATATAAACACAGAATCACTCCTCCCCTACCAAAGTGGTAGTACACACATTTGTCGACTTCATTCGCAACAAAGCCTACGGACGTGAGAGTTCTATCAAAGTTCTCATACCATTGCTTAGGCGCTTGTTTGAGGCCATACAAAGATTTTAACAACTTTCACACCTTTACTTACTAACCTTCTACTACATATCTATCAGGCTGATCCATGTAAATTTCCTCATCCAACTCTCCGTTAAGGAAAGCTGTCTTAACATCCATTTGATGGATGAGAAGACCGTGTGAGGCAGCCAACGATAGTAGTACTCGAATTGTGGTCAATCTGGCAACTGGTGAGTAAGTATCAAAGTAATCTTTGCCTTCTTTCTGAGTGTAACCCTTGGCCACAAGCCTTGCCTTATACTTTTCAATAGTACCATCAGGCCTAAGCTTCTTTTTGAACACCCACTTGCATCCTATAGGTTTGCACCCGTATGGACGATCAACAACCTCCCAAGTCCCATTAGACATTATGGAATCCATCTCACTTCTGATTGCTTCCTTCCAATAGTCAGCATCAAGAGATCCATAAGCCTCATAATGCTTTTTTAGAGTGTCATCATCTACAAGGTACATAATGAAGTCATCACTAAAAGACTTTGCAATCCTTTGTCTTTTACTCTTTCGAGTTCCTTCATTGTTATCCTTCTCATGATTTTCCTCATGTGGTTGTTCAAAGTGTACTATTATATCATTATGTTCAAGGGAATTAATAAATTCATGACTAGAACTGCTAGATGTTTCTTTCATAGGAAAAATACTCTCAAAGAATGAGACATCTCTGGACTCCATGATTGTACCAACATGCATGTCCAGTACTCCAGATTTTATTATCAAGAATCTATATCTGACACTATGAAAAGTATAGCCTAGAAAGACACAATCAACTGTCTTCGGTCCGAGCTTATGTTTCTTAGCAAATGGTACATTAACCTTTGCCAAGCATCCCCAAGTACACAGGTATGAGAGTGTTAATCTTTTATTTTTCCATTTCTCGAATGGTATCTTCTCTTTGTTTTTCATAGGAACTCTGTTAAGAGTATGACAAGCAGTCAGTATGGCTTCATCCCACCGTTCCCAAGAAAGTTCGGCTGTTTCTAACATGGCATTAACCATCTCAGTTAGAGTACGATTCTTTTTTTCAGCCACTCCGTTTGACTCAGGGGAATAAGGTGGTCTTTTCTCATGAATGATGCCATGTTTCTCACAAAATAAATTGAATTCATTAGAGAAATACTCTCCACCTCGATCCGATCGAACACGTTTTATCTTCCTCTCAAGTGATTTTCAACTTTGGCCTTATAGATCTTGAAAAAAATTAAATGTCTCATCTTTCGTTTTAAGCAAGTACACATAGCAGTATCTAGTAGAATCATCTATCAAAGTCATGAAGTATCTCTTTCCACCTTTAGTCAACACACCATTTATTTCGTACAAGTTTGAATGAACTAATTCTAACGTTGCCAAGTTCCTCGCCTCGGTAGCCTTGTGAGGCTTGTGAGGTTGCTTAGATTGCACACACACTTGACACTTAGAATTTTTGACCAAAGTGAATTTCGAAATTAAACTCAAATAAGCTAGCCGCAACATACAATCAAAATTGACATGACAAAACCTTGAATGCCAAATATTTGATTCATCATCATTACATACATGATTCACAACTTTATTACAAGAGTCTGATAACGACAAGCGAAACAAACCATCACATTCATATTCTTTACCAACAAAGGAACCAAACTTAGACACAACACACTTGTTCGACTCAAACACCAACTTAAAACCATCCTTACAAAGAAGAGATCCGCTAACAAGATTTTCGTTTATTGAGGGGACATGCTGCACGTTCTTTAGCCGCACGGTCTTTCCTGAAGTAAACTTCAGATCAACCGTACCAATACCATGAACAGCAGCACCTGAGCCATTCCCCATCAACACGGATCCATTCCCTATGACCTGGTAAGAGGAAAACAAAGAAATATCAGCACACACATGTATATTAGCTCCAGTGTCAATCCAACAATTTGGTAAGTGACAAACTGAAAGAACAGTAGCATGATTATCATACCTTGATGTTCCCTTCTCAGCATCGCCAATAACAACATTAGCAAACTTCTTCTGCTCGTGCTGCTACTTGTCCTTGCGGTCCTTGCAGTCCTTGGCCCAATGGTCAGAACCACCGCACACAAAGCATTTTTCCTTGTTCTTCTTCTTCTTCTTAAAGTTGGTAGTCTGAGCAGTCTTGTGTTGAAACTCAACCTACGCTTTGCCCTTATTGTTGTGGGATTGGAAGTTCCTTTTATGCACCACATGAGCACTAGAACCTCCCTTGTTGCCATGCGCACGTGAATCCTTTGCTCTCGCCTTTTCCTCAACATCAAGAGTGTCGATCAGACCGACTACAGTGAACTCCTATCTCTTGTGTTTCAGAGTAGTAGCAAAGATTCTCCACAAAGGAGGCAATTTGGCAATGATGCCACCGGCCACAAATTTATCCAGCAGCAGGCACCTGAGGTAATTGAGATCCTTGGCAAGCACATGTATCTCATGAGCTTGTTTAACTATAGGACGGTCATCGACCATCTTATAATAATAAAACTACTCCATGATATACAATTCACTACCCGCATCGGATACTCTGAAATTTGCCTCAAGTGCATCCCACAACGCCTTGCTAGAGGGATGCTGCATGTATGATTCGACCAAGTTTTCAGCAAGAACACTGATCACAGCCCCTTTGAACAAATTGTCAGCAGACATGTACACACTATCCTCTGCAGAGGTGTGCAGTCCCTTAGGACGCTCCTTGGTAATGAATCACACGTTCATAGCTATGAGCCACAACTCAAGTCTGCCAACCCATCTCTTGTAAAAAATAATCGATTTCAATTGTGCAGCAAAGCCAACAACCGAAAAAGCCCTATCCAGTTTTTGGATTGTTGGAATTATAGGTATTTTATAATTTATTTTAATCCAAGATATAAAATAAAACATGACATAAACGATAGCATAAATAGGAGCATGAATATTTGTGTCTATAACAATGAATATAAAGCATGCAATAGAAATAACAGAAAACAAGTAACGAACCAGAAAGTTTATGAGAAAGTACCCTGCAGCGGGGCTAGTGTCAGTGGCACCAGATGCGTTGTTACTCAGCATTTTGAGCCTATTCGGTGTAGTCGATCAAAGTCGATGCCGTGCAAATGTTCGCCATGCAGTTGTGCCTCTAGGAAGAAGAGGTGCGCAACGAGCAGTCGCGCAGATGCGCTTCCCAAAAACTTGATCGCCCTTCTACTCCTCAGGTGCAGAGTCTTAGGCAAGGATGTAGCTTTGGAGGCCTACTCTTCCGATGTGTTCTAGGCACACAGAACGCCAAAACGGGGACAACAAAAAGGTAGCGCAGCAATAGGCTGAAAGCTCGATGATTGGTATGTTGCACTCGGAAGCCTGGAAGGACTGCCTCTTTTTTATAGACACTAGAAGTTTTTTGGATGTCTAGATTCATTGCCATTATTTGACATGCAATCAACTGGTAACCCAGTCATCAACTAGCAACAGTTAGTAGTCATTTATTATCAGCCTTTTAATCCACGTCAGTTACTAATCACTAAACACTGCATCAGTTACTAGTCATCAACTTGTGAATAATGGTTTGGAACCTCACAACTTCCAAGGTTGTTTTATTCCAAATGTAACTACCACAATGTGAATGGGGGCTTGGGATTTAATTGAATAATTGATTTATTAATAGGCCACCGTGGCCCATTAATCTAACAGCGCCACAACGCTGGCGTGGCGGCCTCCTTCAGCGATGTCTTGGATGAAGCCGTCCAAGTCATCGTCGTCCTTGGCCCACGCGTCCTCGTCGTCCTCCATGGCCGCGGTGTCTCCTCCCTCAACGTCAGGAATGCTCATGAGGCTGTTGATGAGCTCGTCCATCAGCTCCCGGTCTTCCTCGGGGCCCTCCATGGGCGCTGCGCTCTTGGTGGAGGAGCCGAAGCGCGGGTGGAAGTCAAACTCGTCCGGTCGCTCCATGACGCGCGACAAGAAGAGGTCCAGCTCCGCGATCCCTGCTGCTTCATCTTCTTCTTCTTCTTGATGATGCTGTTGTTGATGATCCTCCATCGGTGACGACTCTGCGGGCTCGATCAAGTCCTAGATCAGGTCTAGGTACTCCTCCATGGTGTCGGCGGCGAAGGCGGCGTCGCGCATGCGCATGGCCTTGGTTTGAGTAGAGAATCCATCCACGAGAATTTCTTCTTCCATAGCTTTGTTAGCTCGATCAGTTAGGGGCTGCACGCACTGATGGAGTTGTCGATCGATCGGATCGGATGGATTGCTACGTACCGTGCCTCATGAATTTATAGGTTATACAGGGTGCACCGTTCCCATCGGAAATTCGGAATTGGCAACCTGATCGACCGACTCACTCCCGCCAACTCCATCGAGTCGGAGTTGTTTGTACTAACTGAATAAAATGAATCAAATAAAATTTATTATTAGATGTATATTCCTTTTTTCGACGAACATATATATTTCAATACTATTAGGTAAGGGAGTATGCTGGTTATTGTAGAGGTGTTCCCCATGATATTATTTTTCTTCCAGAAGAGGGTGCGTCGAAGCAAATCCCCAGTGTTGTCAATATATTTCTTCGATCTGATTCATCAACTCCAGCACTAAAATGCGTGTTTCATTTAATCTGATCATTTATCATTTCTTATTACCAAAATTCAAATTTGTTTCTGATTTGTACGGTCTTATCGACACTTCTCCCTGCAACATATCCTTTCATGGAAAACCTACATGGGCTAGAGCTCAAGATGCTTTATCAACATAGCATCGCTTTTGAAGGTTTGCTGTATGTCCAGTTTCTACAAACATGTTTACTGGACCATGTTGGTCCCTTTTCCCTTTTCTTGATTCATTGTTTTTTCTCTACCTTTTGTTTTTTGTATGGACCATGTTTTGTTCCATTTTAATAAATCACGGGATGCTCTCTTACCGGTTCGAGAGAAAAGTTTCTACAAAACTCTCTCTTTTATTGCCTTTGGCAACTACAATAGGAAACAGTTTTCTTTCTTTTTTTTCGAATAGAATAGGAAACAGTTAGTATCATCTGTGCTGATGTAAATGAGCACTCTAGATTCAAGTTTACCGAATTATCGGATAATGTACAACTATCTTCTTCTAGAAATCTAATAATGAGCAAATGCGCAAAATATTGAGATCCGAACAATGTTCTACTAAGCGCTGTGTACCAGGCGGTCTAGCACCAGTTGAAGGGAAACACCAAACACTCCATGTCATCCAAGTTTCAGGAATTGTTCAACTCCTGAAGTATCACCCTTTTACCAGTAAGGCTTCATGTTGTCAATAAAGCAAAGGGCCAACTTCACAGAAGTAAAACTGCAGAACCTTAATTGCAATCCATAGTAGAAACAAAAAATCTACAGCAACTGTTCAGTAAACCAAACACACTCAGAATTTCGACAAGAAGTCGTTCTTCAGATATGATGTTGGCTCATTTGTAACTGCGGAACACACACCAAAGCTGCTTTCTTCACTTCCTGTAACGCCACTCTTGCAGAGCCCTCTGTATCTATCTACACGCTTAACCTTACTTTCTTCTGAATTGAAGCCTCCTCATGCGGGGACCCTGTCCTCTTGTAACGTTGGGTAGGCCTGAAACTGACCATGTACAGTGGAAGTATTTGTGTTCCTGCTGAGCTCTCCCAGATGACATGCCACGTGGGATTCTCCATGGCATCAGTGCCTGAACGGAAGAGGGGGCTGCTGGCCTGAGATTGTGGGGACCCGGCATCGATGATCTCCGGAAAGCCAGGCGACAGCACGCAGAACAGGAGGTGGGCGGTCTGCTGATCGTTCATGCTCGCCACCGAAAGCTCGACACTGCAAACAAAACGTGATAGAAGTATTTAGTAAAGAGAATATAGCTTGAACCTTACCCTGCATATGGACAAGAACAGGATGATGATATGATCCACCTCTGAAGAACAAAATTAGGCGAACAACTAGTCACTTTGGCATTTGATACGATCTGCCTATCCAGAACAGAGGACATAACTAGGCAAACAGCTAGTCACTTCCATTTATCCATCAAGAACAGAAAATAGAATCTAGGCAATTGGCAAAGAAAAGGTCACCAAAAGCAATAACTGAATTGTCCAAATGTCCATTCCATCTACTGATCGAAAAATAGATCCTTGGCAAACAACAAGAAGTCACCAAGAACAGAACTACAGAAGCAAGGCAATGTCGAAGTCACCTTGGCATCGGCTTTCCCTGGACGGACAAGTGTATGCCGCGCTCGTGCGCGCGAACAGCACCGAGCAGCGGCCAGTTCACCGTCAGGTCGCCGCCGTCGGCCGCGACCTGGACGTGGTGCGCCGCCGCGCCGTACCAGCCGAAGGCCCACGCGCCCCGCCCCTTCGTGCTATCCAGAAACCTGACGGCGCGCGCGTCGCGGTGGTAGCAGCGACGCACCGCGGTGATGGAGAGACGGCCGTCGCTGGGCCCGTCGAAAGCCTTCCTCACCGAGGCCTCGTCGACGTCGCCCCACAGTGCGGGCGAGAAGATCCAGCTGTCGTTGTCCACGCAGTCGAACCCCATCGCCCTTGCCTCGGCGTCGAGCACGAGCACCACGCCTTGCGCAAGAAATCGTAATACACCCTGGCGACCGTCGAGTCTTGGTTCTTGGGCGTGGGGTGGCAGCGGCCGGGGATTCTTGATTTCTTTCCGCGAGGGAGACGAAGGAAGGAGACCAAGAAGAGATGCGGGAGGCCGAGTGCGTGTGCCGGCGTTCTTGGGCGTGGGGTGGGAGCCGCGGGGGATTCTTGATTCTTGGGCGAGGCCGCGAGGGAGGAGGAAGACAAGAAGGGGAGAAGGGAGGAGAGAGGGGCGGGGGGACGGGTATTTGACTTGTTCAAGTGGTCGGGCCGGGTTGTTGGGTTGGTCTTTTGAACCCGGCCGGGCCCTATGAGCCGCATCATTCTGCAGCGCGAACCTGACGAACGGAATCGGCGGCGGCGGCGGCCAGCGACGCAGTTTGCGACCGGGATCGGCGGGGGTTTTCCTCACGGGCGTGGGGGAGGGGTTTGGCCTTGGATGAGCGGTAAATCAGCAGGAGCAGCGAGGTACGTTTCCGTTGTAGGTCGGTTTCAGATTTATTTGTACTCTAGCAGAATCACGGGCGCGGCTGTGTGACTGCAGAGTTCGTCCCAGTTTTGCTCGCAATCACATCAGAGTTTGCCGTGCTTGCCTGTGGAATGGCATCTCCAGTTGTGGAATGGCTCCAATGTGGTTTCATGAACCATTTGAGGTTGGGGCCAGTTCATAGTTCACTTTTAATTGGTTGCGCAGGTCGCAGGAGGCAAAATGATGTATTAATGCCAATTTTTGTATGTGCACATTCTGTGTAGGTTGCATAAAACTTCAGCCTTTCATGATACCTTCTCACTCTTGGGCTTCAGATTTAGCATAAGCCTGAAAGATCCTACTGCCTTCAGGGAAGTACTCTGCAGCCTTTGAGGCCGTGGGTGAGATATAAAATCAAGTTGATCCCATTGCAGTATGTCTGTCTGTTACATGTATGACAGATCCACAAGTTCAACTTTTGCCTACTTTGACCCCAATTTAGAAAGACTTTGCACCATGACATTGGTTTTGTGATCCTGAGCAATAGTCCTGCATTCCTTTCAGTTCACTGACACAAATTATTTGTAGTTTACAATTTGGTCATAACTGCAAACTGTCATAGATCTTATTTTCTTGGATGGCATGAGCTGTTTCCAGTTCATCTAAAGAAAAGGCTGTCTCCAGTTAATTGTATCGTAGACTGCCCCCTCTTAAACTATAATGCAGGGCTAGTGCAGAAGCAGGCGATGGTCTCTCTAGTTGCAACTTGCAAGTTCCTTTTTTCCCCGTGTCCATTGTCCTCTCTGATATCTGCCTGTATGGCTGTGCATCACACGGACCACAGTATGCTCTTTCTTCTGTTTGTTGTCCTCCTCCATGCCGCAAGCAATTTGTTCTGCATTGAGCTCTTGTCCCTGACTCCCTGTAATGCCCGCCTGTTTCTTTCCTTCCATGTGGTCCACCATGTAGCCACAAATGATCATGACACTTCTTTCCTGCTTTGGTAATTTGATTTCAGTTCAACTAAATTTTACCTTTATGTTCCAGAGGGTTTTATCCAAACACATCAAATGGGCTAGTTTTTTTTTTAATAATTTCACACATCAAGTGGATTCAAAGATCTTGATGAGTTATTTGAGCAGAGCGAAACTATTGAGATTGATTTGAAGTAGATAACAAAATAGACATGCTGACTATGTGGAATGAGAATTCGGCAATTAGAAGCTCCTGCCATTTTCTACATGTAAGCTGTAACTGTAACTGTTTCTTGTTGACCCCATCTGTTACTGGATCCTGATTTGCTGTTTTCGGTATTAGCAAAAGGCAAACCTTTACTCTAAAACCTTTTGCTAATTTTAGGCTGGGAGAACTGTTTAAATTGCTTCAATCTTTTTTTACCAGGTTCAGCCTTGTATCTTCTACTAGCCCTTGTGTTGTATTGCCGTACCACCATGATGTTTGGATCTCTGCAGTCTTGCTATTCCAATCTTAAGCTGTCGTGTTCATACCGATGTCTAGTCATGTTTCATAGGACTTGTATATTTTATAACTTGCTTTCATTGTCATTCACTGGTCCAGCCTGTTTGGCACACAGGTCACAAATCTGGATCATATTATCCATGTTCAGGAGGGGTGTGGCTAAGGGCATCTATGCAAGGATGATCATTTTTATGCTAGTGCCAGTAATTTGGATGATTTGTAGTAATGAAGCATTTGAGTTATCCACAGACAAGCCTTCATTGTTTAGGTTTTCTTTTAGTGATTAGTCAAAGGGGTGTATGAGATGAGCGCTAGATGTCAGCAGTGTTCTTTTGTTTCTATGCTGCAATTACTTCTGATGTCCTGCTCCCCTCACTTTAGGATGAACATATATTTTGCACTCATGCGGCTTTTGGAAAGAAACCTGCCAAATGTAACTGATCAATTTGGCATGATGTCCCAAAGGTTTGTTTTCACTTTTCTTTTTCCATGTTTTGCAGAGAACCAACATTCTCTTGAAGTTGCAAATATGGTGTGGATGTTCTTTATGATCCAGATCCATGCTCATTGACTTTTGCTGAAACACTGAGTTCATAAGTAGAGAAACGTAAAGGATGGTCGTTGCATGGAACGAAAAGGTCAATGTAGCAGGCCAGTTGCATACCCCTCCAAGGCCAAGAGTATATCAGGTTGTCAAAGAAATGCCTCAAGCACATCAAACATGCCCAGCTAGGTAATGTTAGCTAAAGTTGCAAGGAGCAGCCAGAAGTACCACTAGGTGTTCACGCATTGTATTCTTAATTGTGAGGTACTTTATTTTTACACAGGCAGTGACGTATTCTTTGTTGCAGCTTTGGTGTTTATCAGTCGTAAGGTCAGGAACGGCTTATAATTTGGCATCGTTTAATTCATTTGTTACCAGCAGACTGATTCCATCAGTTACCATCCTGTAAAGTTTCGTGCTCTCATTTCTCCTGTCAGATTTAAGTTTTGAAGTCGACAGTACGATAATTTCGTTTTTGTTCTTGGCTTCACTGACACGCTTCACAATTAGGCACAGTTCTTAGTCTGTTCTTAGTAAGGATCGAGGGGAAAAGAACAGTTTTAGTTACCTAACTATAGTAACATTTTTGCACTTCATATACCGGAGATCGTGCCAATTTGAAGTCTGAACTCTGAAGCGCAAACACATCACGTCTTCCATGACAGGTTGAGGAAAAAATGCCGCATCGTCGGCAAGCATACTAATCCTGAACTTTTAATGAACGCGCTTTGTGCTCTTGAAACCAGTAGATTCAGACTATCAGCCAACCGAGTTGCCATGGTCTTTCTCCTAGGTAAGTTTTGCAACACTATGAGTGAGGCTGACGGGTCCATAGTCTGACACACTTTGCATCTGGCTTCTTTGGAATCGGGAGGATCAGATGTGTTGAGTTCAGGTTGTTGAAATGTTGATCATGTTGGTCATGGAAGAAGTTCACTGCTGGCTGCTGCCATGACATCATCTTTGATTACTGACCAGCTTGCCTTGAGAAACTGCCCCAATGTAGCCATCAGGGCCTTATCTGCAGCTATTTCTCTCACTGCTGCCAATATCTCTTCCTCCGAGAATGGGGGTTGCGAATGCTCAAGATCATGTGTCTCTCTAAATTGTGGGCCTCCCAGTCGAGAATGTGACTTCTCTGCACTGGTTGTCCAAATTGGGTACTGAAACGTTGATGGATGCAATCAGCTCTCTCTTCATGAGTTCACGTATGTGCACTGTTCTTCCATTTGCCTGCGATTGTTGGATGGATTTTTTCCCCCTTCACGCCGTCCATTTACATGAAGGGAGAATTCACTTGCCCTGATGTGTGTCAGGCGCGATTGCTGTGTTGGTGCAAACAGCCTCGAAGTGGACTTCGTCACAACAGCCTGCGAGTTCTTCCTCCGAAGGGGTGAGGGCCCCTTCGTCGGGAGAAGAGAATCAAGTGTCTGTCCTATTCTTATTCTACCAGTCCAAAATTGAGATCACCAAAACAATAAAATGAAATGTAAAGAAGAGCACTAAATGACATTAACTTTCATTTACTTCGAACCAGCCATCCCATCGAGAATATCCCGGGGTACAACGGGGAATACGGCAAAGGACTCTTTCAGCTGGCTCCTCATACAGCTCCTTCATTCCATGTGGCGGCTAACGTGGTCTTCCGACGCGTGCTTGGCTCCTTTGGAGGTTGAAGGGTCTTTTGTCACGGATAACCCGTGCTGAAAATGGGCCGAACGCAGCAGCTTCCTAGAGGGAGTCGCGAGGGCCATCCCACCACCGTCGTGTCCTGAAGGTCATTCATTTCCGTCCTCCTTTTCTCTACACTTAGAGTTCGCTACAATCAAACAAACCGTCAGGGTTAATTGTCCCTCCAAATGGGATTTCGAAGGTGTTTCCCCAGCATGCTGCTCCACTCGTAATTTCTCAATTGCCGTCGTACCCAAAGATTAAAAGATACATGCGACTCCAAGGTCGTCGGTAACTCCTCGCTCGCTCGCCCGTCAAAAAGCGCTAGCACGTTTAGTGCCAAAGGTGGGAGGGTGGGACCGGCAAGAGCAAAAGGAAAGAAAAAGATGTACGTTTCCTCTCCGCCTGCGCATCTTGTTCGCTTCTTCCTCAGTCCGATCGATGCTTCGCACGAGAACGACCTGAGCAGTGAGCACTGCCGGTAGAATCTATCGCCTGCAGCCAATCAGCCATCAACTACACTGACGAGGACGACTAAAACTGCTCCTCCTCGACGGTCTCACTCCCCAATTTCTCCAAAAGAATCGAATGCAAATCTCTCTGTCTCTCTTAACCAATAGGGAGCTCTGCATCCCCAATTTGAGCTCTGCGACATCGTCCTAGACGAGCTGTGCAAAAATCCTAACCAAGCTTGTCTGCTTCCATCCTGGCCAATATATGCGAGGAGGAGCGCGGTAGCAGCCCCAGCATGGCCTGCGAGGTGCTGAGGTAGAAGGAGCCGGGTGAACAGCACGTACGTGAGATAATTTAATAATCAAGGTACCGGGTGCAGAGTTGGGCACCGGATGCCAAGATTTTTGGGCGTCGCAGAGTCTTTGCAGTTTGCATCTTCTTCCTTCAGCTAGTTAACGATTAACGCCACCGCTCGTATGTAGTAGCTGCAAGGGAGAGCGAGCAAGACGACCCGCCGTGCTCGATCTTGTTCCGGGCGGGCGGCGCGGCGAGAGGAGAGGAGAGGATCATCGTATCGACCGACCGGCGGCGGGATGGACGGCGGCGAGGCGGTGGCGGCGCCGCTGCTGGGGACGAATTCGAAGCGGAGGAGCCGCGAGGGGTGCCCCGGGTGCCGGCTGGAGGAGGCGAACAAGATGAGCACCGGCATCCCCTACCGCAACTTCTTCTACATCTGGATCGTCTGCCTCACCTCCAGTGAGTCGTACTAGTCCATGTCGATCCCCCACAGATATGAGATATATCCCCTTCTTTCTCGGCTACTTCAATTTGGTGTGTTTTATTTGGAGTAACTTTGATTGGAGTATTTTGTTCGTCGGTGACGTGCCCGCCGATGACTCACCGGAGTACATATGACAGACGACCAACATGACCGCCATATACTCCTGCGACGAATTAGTCTCCAGTTTAAGTGTGGTTTCCTTGCACACCGGAGGCGCGCTCTACCGGGTGCAAGCAGGCCGAAGGCCGAAGTCCAATGGGCTTGCACAGTTTTGGGCCTGGGCTAAGATGGTGGGCCTCCAGCAGCAGTAGCCACGTCTTTTTTTGAAAAATTGCATAACGCGGTCTCTCTAATACTGCTGCTATACCCTATCTACCTGACACCTAATCTCTCCTCCGCACCATCTAAGTCTTGGGCTGGGTCCAACACTGCTAGGCGTTGATCTGATCATCTTGTCAAACATCTTGGAATGCAGAGTGGCCATAGCGCTCTTGTTGTCAGAGCTTGATTCACACAGTGGGCATTGATGCACGTTCTTTTCCCTTGTTCTTCAGTTCAATCAAATCAAATCAGTTTTAATTGTTTGTTGTATTAACCCCTAACCCTTTTTGCTGTTCCAGCTCTGCCGATCCTGTCATCGTTCCCTTATCTATACTTCATGGTATGTATATACATTTTAGAATCTGAACCTTTATCTTCATTGACATACAAGAACCTGCAACCCTTAAATTCTGGAATATGATGGCTGCCAACTATTTGTCACTTTGTTGTTGTTGCAATACAACAGATCAGAGACCTGAAAATCGCAAAGCAAGAGCAGGATATCGGGTTCTATGCTGGTTTTATTGGTGAGTGATGTCTCCTCTCATGGTTGAGATTTCGCATCCCGATTTTATATATTATCATACTCTTAACCTCAATCAGGATACATGTGCACATTCCTCAAATCATTGAGTAGACCACAGTTATTATCTCAGTTTGATGATAGTTGTCGTCATTACTTACTGTCTTACTGACTGTAATTGTGGCTCCAGGGGCAACTTATTTCCTTGCCAGGACCTTCACTTCTGTTCCATGGGGCATATTTGCAGACAAGTATGGAAGGAAGCCCTGCATTGTGATCAGCATTCTCTCAGTGTAGGGAACATTCAGCCACATTATGGGATCATGCTCAGTTAGTTAGTACTCCATCAGCAAATAGGCTGAAGTAAACTTGGTTTTGATTTTTCAGGATTGTTTTCAACACACTCTTTGGCCTTAGCACAAGTTACTGGATGGCAATTGTGACTAGGGGGTTGCTTGGGTTGCTCTGTGGTATACTGGGGCCAATCAAGGTAAATTGTCTCGATTGCTGGCCCCACTTAGCCAATGACAGTAGGTATTAGATGCTCATGGATGCATATGTATTTTCCAGGCCTACGCTACGGAAGTCTGCAGAAAAGAGCACCAAGCTCTAGGAATATCTCTTGTAAGAACAATCCCTAGTAACTTTTGAATTTCAAACCTTCAACTTCTTACTTTGAACAAATGTTCAGTTCGTAGTGTCTATCCTTACTTGTAGGCAGCTAACTTAGGTCTAACGCTATGTCCTAGGTTACTTCATCGCGAGCAATAGCTCTTGTTATGGGACCAGCTATTGGAGGGTTTCTTGCACAGGTGAGGACAATTGCACTTTTTATAGTCTTATAAAGCAACCATTGCAAAAAATACATGACCAACATTGTCTATCCTCTATCCTGTATTAGCCTGCAGAGAAGTACCCAAACCTTTTCTCAAAGGAGTCCATATTTGGGAGGTAAATTATTGCTCATACTATTTGTATTACATTGGTTTCTGTATCTTCTTGCGCATAAGATAAACCTTTGGAATTTGTGTCTACTTTCAGGTTTCCATACTTCCTTCCAAGCTTTTTCATATCGATGCTAGCAGCTGGATCCTGTATTGCATGCATATGGCTTCCGGTATGCCACACTATCTCCTTATGATTTTTTCAATGAAAATCAAAATGGCTACGTCTCTTAAAGAAAATAGTGAAATATAACAGGAATGATACACCGTTGTTCAGTACAAAGCATTTCTTCCAAAATTTTCATAAGATTTTGAGAAAGTTCCTTACCATTTATCCCTTTTCTCAGGAAACACTGCACTTCCATGATGATGAAAAAGTAGAAGCTATTGATGCGCTGGAGGCACAAGTTGCTGACTCAAACTTAGAAGGTGGAAAAGCTAAAGAGGCTAGTGACACATCTACAAAGAACCTGCTAAAGAACTGGCAACTGATGTCAGCAATAATCATCTACTGTATCTTTTGTCTCCATGACACAGCTTACCTTGAGGTGATCTCTATTCTCTATTTCTGAATCTTTATTAAGTGATCATGAGAGTCACTTCTTCAATATGAGAGGATCCTAATATGTTCTCCGAATATCATCTTCAGACATTTTCGCTCTGGGCAGTTAGCAGCAGAAAATTCCGGGGCCTGAATTTGACCTCACAGGATGTCGGTACTGTGCTGGCCGTCTCAGGTATGTGATATTTTTTTGCTAGTTTTTAAGAAAATAATTCTTGTGCATATGAAGCACAGCCCTTTCTCAAAAAAGAGAGAAACATAACCTGCAAAGTAAATAAAATCAAGACATAAATAGCATGCATGCTTTTACCACTTCCAGTAGCATCTGCCGCTGAATTATTTACCTTACGAGAATTTCACTTGATCTTTCTAGGTGTTGGTGTTCTTGTATATCAACTTGCCCTTTATCCTTTCATTGTCAAGTATTTCGGATCAATCAGGCCATTACGTCCCGTGGCGGTATGTGAAATGCATCTTTGTGAGATTTGCTTCAGTACACTCATAAAAAGATTAAGAATCTTAAACAAATTAAAGTAGTTTAATGTTCAGTGGGGAAACAAGTATGCATCAACCCAATAAGATAAGTTAAATTTATGGTTAGATATAGATTTGAATATTAGGTGGTGGAGTATGTCTGATTTCTTTTTATGGAAACTGATTGGGTGCGCAGGACATAAATAAATAAATATTTATTAAAGCAAGAGATGTATTGAAGCAAATCATCTTTAATGCCATTTATCTTTTCAAGTGCCAAATTTAAATGGGTATTGATTTGTAGGTCTTGTCTATACTTCTCCTCGCAACATACCCCTTCATGGCCAACCTACAAGAGACGGAGCTCAAAATACTAATCAGCATTGCTTCGCTTTTGAAGAATGTGTTCTCTGTGAGTCAACTTCTTTTCTAATGCATGTAAACATGTTTTATCAATCTTCTTATTGAAAATAAACTTAGTCTGTTTCAAGGAATTTTTTATTTTGAATAAATTGTGATGTATATTTGGGCAATAAACAGGCTACCATTACTACTGCATGCAACATTCTGCAAAACAACGCAGTGGTAAGTATCAATCCTGTCTGATAGGCTCATTGTGCTCAATACATTTGGGGTTCAATTTTCTAGATTCTAACTTCTCTTACGAAACATGTGTAGACACAAGAACAAAGAGGCGTCGCGAATGGCATCTCTGTGACTATCATGTCATTGTTCAAAGGTGTGGCTCCAGCGGCAGCAGGAATTTTGTAAGTACTACCCTTTCTTTTTACCTGGACAAAAATGTACTGCCTTTTTCAGAATTGCGTAATTTAGTTCGTCGGAAAAAAAGAATTGCGTAATTTAATTTTTTTTACAGGTTTTCGTGGGCTCAGAAGCACATGACTGGACTGTTCTTACCAGGTATGTAAAAGTTACATGTGATGGATATGGCTTATAAGTATTACCACTGTTAGGATGGCAGGCAACTGAAAAACAACAAATTGATGCAGGTGATCAGATCCTGTTCCTGATGATAAACATGGTGTCGATAATCGGGCTACTTCTGACATTCAAGCCGTTTTTCAACATGTCGAGTGCGTTGAGGCGTTCATAGCAATGTACACGTGGTTCATCACTTGTGGGTTAAATCAGAGGCACTTGTCAGATTTCAGGCCTCGGTTTAGAACTGCGAGTGTACTAGCCTACACTTTTTCGCTTATGAGCCTTGCGGGGCTCTGTCATAACTAGTGCAGATAGCTTCACCAGCTCTTAAGTCATAACTTGTGGGTTAAAGCATAATGTTGTTTAAAATCAAGTGAAACTGCAAACAACTCTGTATAAGTTACTTCTTTTTAGATAATGTAACACTAAACATTCCAAGTACGCTTAATAACACTGGTAGGATGGAGTAATAAGAAAAATTGCTGGATTAGCGATAGATACAGTCTCATGTTGTGCACTTGCGTCTGAACCATCTCCCTTTTTTTTTGAGTGGAATAGTGATTCCATTAACTTAAGGACTCAGCGATATCGCGCTGGCCACCAGGTTCTCCTTACCCTCAGGCACACCGTCCCAATACAGGTCGGCAATTGGGGAACACTTACACCCACGCGCTGCCAAAGCATGCGCTACTTTATTACAGACTCGAGGACAAAACACTACTGAAAATTGCATAAACCAATTCGAGATAATTGACTTGATCTCGTGGATTAGCCCTCCTGCTGGTGCTAGAGAGAACTCCCTCCCTTCAATCGCCATCTTGAGCATGCGTGAATCTGTTTCAGCCTCTACCTTCACCATTCCCCTGTCACCTGCTGCTTTAATACCATCCAAGCATGCCAGAACTTGAGCATGGAAAGCATCCATCAGATACGGCACACGGCCAGCACCAGCATGAATCACCTCCCCACTACTGTCTCTAATCACATAGCCCCACCCTCCAGCACCCGTACTGCCATTATTTTTTAGAGTTCAACATCCCGGCCTCTACATCACGGTATAACGTACCCGTGCTGCCATTATAGGCGCCATCAGAATTGATTTTAAGTGTATCCTCTATTGGTCTTGACCAATGCGTACTCCTTTCAGGTGGGGGCTTGTGTTCCTTCATGGCTAATTTTAAGTGTATCCTCCAAATCACACCGTTCTTCAGTACCCGTATACCTCGCATAATACTTCTCCAGGTGTATGACATTGCACCCGAGTGCTTTGCTCGCAGCGGATCTCCTTGTGGATAACATTTTGCTCTCAGAATTCCAGCGCACAGTGAATCTGGGTTTTGCAACAGCCTCCAACCTTGTTTTGCCAGCATAGCAAGGTTGAATACATGGATGTCACGGAAGCCCAGACCACCTCACTGTACATTAGTTATAAGCAAGATTTCAATTGTTTGATGAGGAAGCAAAACTGGAAAATTAATTCTAACATGAATGGATTCCACCTAAATCGACTATAATTTGTTGACGCGTTGCTGGGAAACATTAAATTAAGCACGGAGGCCAGCAGGTTCGGCATGTGAAGGACTCGAGAGGCTTGCACGAAAAGTAGGGCAACCAGATGGATAATCGTTCCCCTCTGGCAATTGGCTTGGACCATAGTAAAGTCTCTCGGACTCTAAAAACACTGGGTTCAGTTCAAGCTCTACATTACACCCAGATCCAACATTCTACCTCAAGCGTCAAAACAATTTGCATTTGCCCTCAGATCCCCAAAACAGGCTATCAACATATCTCATGAGTGCAAATACACGACAGCCAGAAGCCGTCTCACCCAACTCTGTTGGACACCGTTTGGTAAATGGTCTTCAGCTGAGTATTCCACTTGTCAATGGCATTGTACTTCCTCATCCCCTTGGACCTGCAAAAAAGCACACAAAAAAAAAAGAATCAACATCTGAACCTGGCCGCAGACAGCATAGTATTGAAGCAACAGGAAATAAGTTGGGACTACACACCTGTCTCCACGTTCTAGCAGCTTGTTCACCTGATCTATGTGGCCCTGGATACGGTTGTCCAAAATGAGAGATACCAAGAGCTGCTCGACATCCTTCTCGGGGACATTGAGTTCCTAAATGCAGATTGTGATAAGATTAGTTGCTGTCATCGAGCACTGTAAATCTAGTTCTTAAATGCAGATGGTGATCTAATAATTGCTGCCATTCAACACTGTAAAAAGATGTTGAAGCTTGAGCTTGAGCATCTTTTATAATATCCTAAATAGCAATCAGGCTCACAACTTTTGCTAGAGCAGAGAATTTTCAAATTTATATGGTAGGGCAAAGTAAAAACAACCAGCAAAATGTGCAATTCCATGCCCTTTATTTTTCACAAAGAATATCATGGGCATGGGGTAAGAATTTACCTGTGAAATGAACGGTATCCTGATCCGCGTATATGGCTTAATAAGCTTGAGTAAGACTTGAGTTCTGATGTTCTTCAATAGGTCCTCAATATAGTTACGGATAAAAGGATCATCCATTATTGTTCTTCTATTACTCTGCCAAAAATTCATTAACAGTTAAACGAGAACAAGTACACAGAAAATCAAGAGCTGGAAAAAAAAGAGCATCCAGGAACAAAGGCACACCTTTAGGATCTTTTCAAATTCCATGATGTCATTCTTCTGGTACGCTGCAATCAAGTTTGTCATTGCAAGGATCTCGGGATCATTTTTATACCTGCAAGCATTAGAGTTTTCAGGGTGGTAGAAAATCAAGCTACAAGATTTATGCGGGGATCATTGGATGTCTTACGGCTTGGCCTCTTGTCCATCAAAGGGATTCACTTCAGATTCCATCAACATATTGGCAAGGACAAGATATCTGATTCAGAGGAAAAAAATGCTCATATGGATCACATTATGTCTCCAACTTCCATGTAGGAGCCTAGAAGGAGAGAAGTGCATAGGTTTAAATAATTACTTGAGGCATTGAATTCTCCGTGGATTGCCTGCTTCATCGTAGTTCTTAAAAGCTTCAAAGAAATCAGTCGCAGCTTCTGCCCACTGCCTCTCAGCCATGTGCATCTTCCCACCACATTCACGAATTATACCCATGATTCTTGGATGAGGTATCGCTGATTTGATGGAAAGAGCCCTCTGATACAATTCCTGCAACAGAGATTCACTTGAGAATTCTGATAATGCATTTCAATAAAACAGCAATCTAAGCATGATTCTTGCACAGTACTAAGCAAATAAATGGCATTGGACAAGAAAGTATCAATCTGGAGGGTTTAAGGCTACAAAAGCAGAAAAGAATAAACATGTTTTATCCCATGAATGCGCTGGTGTGCACAACATATTAATATCATAATAATAGCTAAACATTCTTCCATAAATTGAGATAAAGTTAGGTATTCCATCCAATTTCAGCTAGGAAAACTAAGCCTCCCAGAAATTGAGATGAAACTTAGTGTTCCATCCAATTTCAGACAGCATAGATCAGCATGATGGCAACAATTCTTACAAGTTACAGCACTAATGTACTATTATGATATATTCACACCCTTCTTTAAGCGAAGAGTGAAGAATCCTTTTGTGAAACAAAGGCAATCAAATATAGGTCAAAATGCAAGGGCATAGCATCTAACAACTCTAAATCTATACTAGAAAAAAAAACACAAGGTAAAGTAATTAGAAGACACAACAAAATGGAGAATAATAGAATAACAATTTTCAGAAACAAACAACATCACACCACAATAATTTAACACAAAATATTATAGTAAACCATAACCTAAAGAGACACTTGCAAATAGGCAAACAAGGATGCCTTACCTTAAGCTTTTTATTATTCTTTGTTTCAGTGTACATTTGGATTTCGATAGCATAGACTTCCAAAAGCTGTGTGCCTTTCTTTTGATCATCAGAACCGTCTTCCTTTTGACAAGATTTATGCAACTCCTTCAGTATCTGCCAGCAAGAAAACATGGGAAATAATTTAATAATGAAAGCAAATTTATTGCCATGAAACAGTATTGACTAAAGAATTGATCCAATGACCTTGCTCATGCGACCGTACTCCCCCATATCAAACCAAATTTTGCAAAGCTTCAGATTTGTCTTGAACCATAATCTCTGCACCACAAACAATAAAAAGCTATAAAGAACCATTCAGCACATAAAATTTTAGTTCTTGTAATGCAACAAATCCAACCTCATTTTTTGCTTCTTCAAGCGCTTTCAGTGTTGTCTGGTAGAACTCTTGCAAAAGAGAAAAGTTCTGACTAGCTGACCCAGAAACAAAATCCATTATGTTGTTTATACATTTCTCACTGTAGTTTCGGGTCACAGCAGATTTTATGTATGTTAACATCTCCCTGTAGGCATCCATCATTTCTTTGTATTTCACCAGCTTATAGTAAAGCTTGACAGTTTGTTTGAGAGCCTTAAATCCCCTACAAAGACAAAGTTACAGGGTAAAGCATAAGAAGTGCAAGGATAACAAAAATGATGGTAGAATAACAATAAATACAATTAATTTCACAAAAGAAAAACTGTGGCTGAAGAAAGTGTGACTGTTTAGTTATACAGATATAAAGTAGCCACTGAGGTTAAAGAATTGACATTTTTAACTTCACTAGACAAGGTGCAACACACAGTAATGTTCATGAATCATGTTTTGACCAAAGTTTACCCGATACCAGGGTGGAACATGTTGAAACTTGAAACAGAGGGGCCAAATTCAGGCAGTTGGTAAATAAGCAATTAAGATATTTTGCCAATCAGACAAATTTATAATCCTTCATTATTTTATCAGGGTTCCACTGGCAACTAAGCAACCTCAAGTTTGTTTCTACGTTTCAGCCTTTCTTTTTCTTTCCCCCTCTTTTTTCTTTCGTGCTATGGAGATATTTTTTCATGCAACCAATGTTAAAAAGCTTGAGGCAGCCTAAACTGATAAAAAAAGGCCCGCAACTGACATAAATGAAATCCAACTCAATACAAATACGAGTTAAAAACAGGTTTAAATCTTGTTGTCTTGGCCAGTTATCTGGTTCATCAGTCCATCCAGCCTAGTAATTTATTATTCTACAATAACATGTGCACAGGCAAATACAGGTCACACCATTCAGGTTACATGTATTTCGAGATTTACATTCTTCATCATGGAAATTGCAACGACCACTAAAGTCATGAGGCAGGAATAGTCAGCACTCCGTATTGCTAAATATTATTTTGGGCCGCAAGATACATTGGAGACATCCTGGCAAGATCATATAAAGACATAAACTTTTTCCTATGGCTCACCTTAGATCCTAAACTTCAGACACAGGACCAAAGTAAATAATAATTAGTGAGCAGCAGTTTGCATATATAAGTATCCAAAACATATCAGTATGTGAACATTTGAGATTTTGAGTTCCTAAATCCGATCCTACATTAGATTGGGCTTACTCAGTATTCACCAAGATGATCAATATTGCCCCAGAACACCAAAAGCAAATGAAACAGAATAGTGAATGTTGAATAGATTGAATTAACATTTACCATTCAGCCTTTTCTGGCTCCATTTTGACTACTTGATCAAAACCAGCAAGTGCACCCTCTGGGTCTGTCTCAACCATACCTGCAGAAAGGTAGTAATAGCATTTACAATTGGGTTTACAATTTTGTTGTCCTTTAAGCACCAAATCTATGCATGCCTCAGTCTGATTCCATCACACAGATCAAAGAATAGCTACTGTTCCATGAACTAAAAGAGGCAGGACTAACTGCACATACCTAACATTTAGGTGCTGCAGATGTAAGAGACTTATTGGGCTCATACAAAACATACAGATAAAACCAATCCAATAAGTCTATATAATAAAAAAATTGATTGACTTCTAAAGAATGTTTCTGTTATACATTTTGAGGAAATTCATCTGCAGATTAAATTCAATGTTACAAGAAACCGTAAAAAATGTAGGGTTTTGACTTCTTCAATCTTCATATAATGTATTGTTATGGTTAAAAAAACCCATAGAATATGATATTTACAGCGATGTGACACTTTATGTGGAAAATAAGGAAAAACTGAGGTATATGCTGACAAGGAATCTTGCATATACAAAGAACTAGTGAGATTAGTGGCACGTCATTTGCATTGAAGGTGTAGTCACACATTAATGATCCTTGAATCAGTAAAAGGCAAATCCAAGAATCCTTGACTAAATTGAAGGGAAGAGAAGAACGACTTCCAACATTAAAGAGGAACCGGATATATTTATCTTTCTATTCTAGAATGTTCTGTGTAGCAGATGAATTAACTTACCAATAAACCGGATGCAAAAATAACTAGATGAAAGCATGAAGCATGTGAAAAATTCTGAAATGGACTAAACTAATTAAAGCACTGATAATTCAAATTGGTGTTCTCATTTAATCCTTCTCAAGCTTAAAATTTTGCATGAAACCACGTTGCATTCATGTCTAAAAAGCGGTTTTGACTTCTAGCAATGTTCCCCCAGGCAGCTGCCAAGCCTGCCCAGGCACTAGGCGACACCACCCCCCTCTGACACCTAGCCAATTTATCCCTACTAGAAGGACACCTCTGCCGACCTATATCCAATTAGGTGCCAGGCCAGCTGCCCAACTAACACCAAAGGTGACACTGATTTTTGGTAACAAATAGAAAAGATGTAACGTATTTGCCTATTTGGTAATCGGTATTCCTGTGTGTCACCTTTCTTTAGTTGTAAAGGAAAATTCTGCACGAACCAAACTTTAATTTTCGGTTACAGAGGAGGCAATAGGGCTAACATCGAGCAAGGGTTGCTCAGCTAGCTGCCACAGAGCGGCAACGCCTCCTTGTCACAGTTGCCACCATGCCGCCATAGAAAGAAAACTCAAAACAAGAATAAACGCAAAAACTGGACAACCTGCTGACGTCCTTCACTAACAATTTAACTTGTTTATTCCCTGCGGCAGATGGCAATGTAAACATGCCTCCTCATATTGAACTTCACTCACCAAGGAACAGAGGCACAGCTAGATTGGCAAGCACACTTAACAAAAGTGGTATCCATCCATCAGAACTCAAGCCCAGTACCGTCGGAGAATGCGTATGCGCAACAAGTATACAACTAGCAGATAATCCGGCCGCGGTCGTTTCTGAGAATCACCCGATTCGCAACGAGGAGAAGGAGGTCGAACCTTTGGAGTTGTAGTACTGGTTCTCGATGTCGACGTCCTGCTCCTCCGGCTCCTCGTCCGAGTACTCGAACCCGTAGTCCTCCATGTCCGCATCTAATCAATCACCACCAGGAGCACCCGCGATCAGAGTTTCACCAAATCGAGAGTAGGAAAACCTAAGAGCGCTAATCGGAGGATGCGCGCTTACCGGAGCCCATGGCGGCGGCGAGGGACTCGGCGAGCGCGGGGATGGAGGGCTAGGGTTTCTGGGGAACGAGGGGTTTGCGTCTTTGCGCCCTTGCACCTTGCGGAGAGGCGGAGAGATGGGCTCGATGGGAACACAAGGGACGGCCGTGGGGGAGGGAGGGCAATTTTGCGTATAGGCCCCTGTACAAATAACAGGCTCTCCGCTCTTGTGCTCCACGGGATCTTGCCATTCTGTTCGGGTTGGGAGAGTTTTTCTTTTCCCTTCTATTATTGTCCTCTTTCCTTTTTGTTAGGGTTTAGGTTTCGAATCATGTTTAATTTGTATAAATTTTTATTTGCTGGAATTTTTCATGTTGAAGCTACACACCTCAGTTCTTTAAGTTTCCAGTGTGAGCTGATTGTGTTTAGAAGCCAACAAAAAGAGTGACGAGTTTCCATTTTCTTTTATATAGTTTCTTATGGCCAAAAAAATTGCAAGCGCTTTGATGATATATATTAGCTTCGAGACAATAAATAATTGGTCTGGGATGGGAAAATTTTGAGTACTTCACCATTTATGTTATAGTATCGTGTACCGATTCTTGAGGTTTTATTTCTTTTCCCCTGTAAACATATCCGCATAATTTGTAGAAGAAAAAAAAGCTGTTTTGCCAATATATGTATGTGTGTGTTTGTTTTAAAAAATAAAGTGCGGAACTGTAAAAATGCAAATGGGTGGTTCTACGTGAATCTTGGAGAACAAATGAAAGGGGGAGGTGGATGGGGATCTCCCCTATGAGATGATCAAATCTACTCTAATAATGACAATGTTACATGAGGTTCTTATAAATGCATCTAAACATTGCCACGTACATTGTAGAAGGTTGCTAAAAAGAAATATGTAAAAATTCACATGGTATTAGCCTCATAGCCAAATGCGTTACATAATTTTCTATTGTTACACAATCAGCCAATCCTGCTTGGTCCGTTTATCACCCTTACAGTTCCAAATTCACATGTACGCGAATAGAAGCTGCAACTAATTTCACCAAGATCATATGTGATACAATACAATGGACTTTAGCTAATGATCTGTATGCCATTAGCTTCAATATCAGTACAGCTTCAGACGCTCCCTTCTGCTGGAAAACCGGAACGCTCACTTCTGATGCAGTTCACTGTCACTTACATGGAGATGCCTCACAACAAAAGCTTGCCGAGCCTTATGTTGCCGAAGTCTCAATATTTTACAGACAAACACAAGAAGATGCAGGTCCTTTTAACCATCCAGCGTTTCACCATTCAAAGCCCCTCAGGGAGAAAGCACCAACTTGTCTTTTGGGGAAAGTAATTCGGATTAAATCTTTCTACAGAATCAGTAAACAAGCTGGGGCTCAAATTCAGCAAAATCGACTGAGCCTGACTCAATGGGGGGCATGAGGTAGGCAGCAATGATCTCAGACACCAGCGCAGCAACAAGAGGAATCCTCTTCAGGTTCTTCACTAGGGGCATTTCATCAGATTCTCCGATAGCAATGATCTTCTGGTTGATCTCAACCATCCTGTCAAGCTTCCTCTTGAATTCAGGGTTCTCGACGTCCAGAACAGCAGGGAAGATCCTTGCTGTTGTGCGGTTGGTCTGCAGAGATAGGCAGACATTACATTATCAGCAATGGCCTTGATTTATATCACAAGTTCTGAAGTAATTCATAAATTCTCACTAGAGCTGAAACAATCAAACAAGGTTCATGTGTTTTCTTTAATATTTTACAAGGACCTTATTTCCATGTTCAGCAGTTGTTCAGAATTATCTGAAACACAGTAAGTGTAAGTGCCTAAGTGACAACTAAAATGCAGATACGATGGCACTGTTAAGAAAAGACAGCTCATTTTCACCTCAATGATCACATGCATGTCAAATTCCTTGGTGTCCAAACCAATTCCCTCATAGAATGCAGTGCGTTGGCAGTCATTTAGGTACATGGTCACATACACCTGCAGAAGGTCATATACCACTATCGTCAGAAGGGGGAGAACAACAACTTACAGAGTTAACCCACCTTTAATGAAGGAATAGACTGAAATTACCGAGAGGCAGAAGAACCGTGACCAGAGCTTGGCCTTCCAGTCATTGAGGAACTGCGGCTGAGCCTTTAGCAGGGCAGAGAAGAAGTCACCGTGCCTGTTCTCATCCTGGCACCAGTTCTCGAAGTACTTGAAGATGGGGTACACCTGGTACTCTGGGTTCGCCTTGAGGTGCCTGAAGATGGTGATGTACCTCCAGTACCCAATCTTCTCGGACAGGTAGGTGGCGTAGAAGATGAACTTGGGCTTGAAGAAGGTGTATTTCCTAGCCTTGGTCAGGAACCCCAGGTCCAGTGCCAAGTTGAAGTCAGATAGACCCTTGTTCAAGAACCTAGAAAGCGCAAACCACAAGAAAATTTCAGCTGAATTTCTTATGCGCTCGTCAGTACTCCTAAAACCTCAAATTGGACACCAAAAGGACAACATGCACGGCTGAATTTTTACAGAACGCTTATCAACAGTTGCTGGAAGCAACCCACAATGCATTGGCCTAACTACTACTGACAGAACAGGGGCAAGTTGCTGACTACATCATTGAACATGAGTATTTTTTTTATGCGCATGTAAACTTAGTTATGTCTGCAAACTTAGAATCAGTACATTACTTATCAAACTGAGGTAGGGGCATCGACAGTCTCGCTAAAAAGCATAAGTTTTCATGAGAAAGGCAGGCAATTCTACTTCCTAATCATGCAAGAATGCATTATTTGGCTCCTGATTGCGCGCATTGTACGATGAAAGCGGATAAGATACGTACCCAGCATGGCGCGCTTCGTCCCTGGACATGAGCGAGAAGATCTCGGCCACCACCGGGTTGGTTTTCTGCAGAGAAACGGAACGTCAGTGCGCGCCCACCAGATGCTCGTGGAAATGTCCACCCAGAAATGAGCGCAAAGCAGAGGAAGCAGGAACGAGACGGACCTTGAGCCTGCGGCCGAGCTCCTTGTAGAGGAGGAACCCCGAGAACTCGGCGGTGCAGGAGCGCTCGAGGAACTCGACGAAGATCTGGCGGAGCGGGCCGTCCATCTTGTCTGCGGCGGCCTTGAACTCGGGGTTGCGCACGAAGTGGGTCTGGTTGTAGTCCGTCTTGAACTCCTGCAGCAGCGCGTCGAACTCCGCCTGGTTGAGCTGCTTGTTGATCTCGGCGTTGAAGAGGCGCTCCATCTCGTCGAAGTCGGTGGTGTAGAACCGCGGCGTGAGCAGCGTCTCCTGGATCTCCGTCTTGCCCCGCTTCTTGGGGCCCGAGGCCTTGGGCGGCGCGGCGGGGGTCGCGGCGGAGGCGGACACGCGGAACCGGACCACGGAGCGGCGGGCGAGGGGCAGGCCCGCGGAGGTCTTGGCGGACACCCCGCGGTGGTGGTGCATTGCGGCGGGGTTGAGGAGGGAGAGCTCCATGGCAGCGGAGGCCATTGGTGCCGGCGGCGACGTGTGGCTCGGCGAGCGCTGGGCAGCGGGAGCGAGCTGAGTTGGGGGCGCTGGGGGTATATGCTGCCGCTGTCGCTAGCTACATGGGGATGGGGCGATAAGGTGGCGATGAGGTGTAATCCTGGGCTTCTAATCGGCGCGCGCCATGTGTAGCCGAGCCCAATCTAGCCGCACGCTTTCCCCGTCTCTTTCTCTCTGATTTTCTATTTTTTTTCCCCTCCCTTTTGCAACTTCTCGTTATTGCTGTTGTTATTTCTGAAAATCTTCCAGCCTCTTGTTTTTTCTTTCCTGCTTGCAGCATTTTTTTTCATGCCGAATGCATGATTTTTCTTTGCCAAACGAGATTTTTTTTTTACTTTTTCGAAAACCATGTTCTTGCTCTTGTTTAGGGAGCATATATATACAGCCAGGCATCTCAAGATAATTTTAAATGAGATGTGCGTCCTAATTAATCTTGTACCAGGAGTGGCACTGTATTAGTCCTTGAAACAAGAGAGAAAATTGTGAAATGTGATCTTCGCAAAAAAAAAAAGGAAATTGTGATAATGTGAGTATTTTTTAGAGAAAAAAACCCATGAATGATTTCTGAGGTACTGGCCAGGATGTTGCCAAGTGTGTGGCCATGAATATCCCTACGCATTGTGGTCTTCGGAGAACAATATGCCAAGGGAAAGACTATCATCTATAGTGGATTAAACATGAACGTTGGTGAAAGAGATACATATGTGCAGGTCCAGATGGACCACATTGCTAGAATATTTTGCTGCAGATATTACTACCCTGGTTCGTCAAAAATGCATCTGTCCAATCTGAATTGGTAATAGAATCAGGATTTTAGTAGGTCACGGGCTCAGGGCGGTCATAACTTTGTGGTTGAGATCAATTGACACATTATCAGTGGGATGCCGATCCGTCTTGTATTCTTTTACACACTTCTTTTTATACTGGCTGCCTGAAAAATCTATTAGATTTCCTTGGGGGAAAAAAACTATGATTTTTCAGGGGACCAACGTGTGAACAATACACTGATGGCAAGCTCCGGTGAGATTTTAAAGTTTTGAGGTCTTTGAGACGGGATTAATGATTGCCGGGCATACAAGAGGCTCTAAAGTATTTTATTATCGTATGGCATCATGTTAAAACAAAACCTGAAATCAAAACTAAAATTGTACGAGAAGGAAAAAAAGATAAATCTAATTAGATATTTTGTTCGCGAGTTAAGCGGATAAAGTGGATTGGCGAAGGAACTGAAATGGACTTTTTTTTAACCTAAACCAAACATAGTCGGATCCTATGTTCGATCATGTCTTATTGTGAGATTCTTGGATCTTATTTTTAGAGCATGTTTGGTAGAGTTACATTTGATTCTGATTCTCTATGAGAGTTGATTCTTTGAGAGGAGTGATTCTGTGACTGAAAGTGATTCTCTTTGATTCTCTAGCATAAATTGTTTGGCAAGGCTCCTGCTTGATTCAACATAAAATTAGCTCTGGAAGCTCCGCCAAACAAGACCTTAAATCGAGCTGCCAACATTGACTGATCCAAGCCTCACTTCCAGCTCCCTTTCTAATGAAGCAAAGATCAAAATAATCTTCAGAATAGTTAATTTCAACAGCGTGTGAGGAAAAAGCAAACGAAGCTTTTTCAGAGTGTCGGTAGCTCGTCCACTTACAGTGAAAAGAAAAAAAAAACATCAGAAGTGCTCCTACCGACTCACCACTCCACAACGCACAAACAAAGATGATTTTCTATCATTCTTACACGAAATCAGTTACATTCCGAAGCAGCGGGAAAAAGGCCTGACAACCAACCTCCACAACAGTACGTGCATCTCCTGTGCAATTCCATGGAAACAACATCAGGTCACGGCAGACCTGACAAGTTAAACTGAGCGTCCCAATTTCAGACTGTCAAGTTCCCAGTCCCAGTGCCCAAAAAGGTCGTCGTTGCAGTTTTATACCATTACACACGACGATCACCGTTCCAAAATCCCAACGAATGCTGCCACTTTGTCATCGATAGTAGCCACTCACTACCTCACTCAGCTTCGCCGTCGTGTCGCGGCGCCGCCTCCGGGATCGTGAACGGGTCCGGCGCCTCCGCAGACTGCCGATCCTTGACGTGCACGCTGACACCGTCCCTCTCCATCTCCGCGTATTGCAGCCCGTGCAGGATCGCCGGAACGCCGCCGGCGCCCTTGTGCTGCCCCATTTCCAGGTCGATCTTATTCTCGTTCGGTCCAACGAGGTCGATCTTGCTCCTCGAAGAGAGCGGCCCGCCGTCGAACGCCTCCGGTGGCGGCGGCTCCGGCAGCTCCACCCATGCCCGGAACTTGTTCATCGACGGCGGCATCCCGGCGCAGAACACCTCGGAGATGTTGGCCGCCACGCCCCGGTCGTACGGGTTCTCCTTCTTGTCGTACCGGTACCTGAAGTTCTCGTACGTCGTCTGCACAAAAAACATCATCATCAGTTCTTCCATTTCTGAATCTCTGATCTGACTGGCAAGCATCAATAATGCGCTGGGAAAGCCAACCTGGTTTTTGCTCATGAGGTAGACGTGGAACACGGTGAGGCCGCCGACGAACCACGCCGAGACGAAGGTGTAGACGATGAGCACGAGGGACAGCGGTTCACCGGTCATGGACTTGAGCAGCGACCCACCGTGGCTCCCCCTCTGAGCGGCGATGTTCAGCCATGACAGCACGAAGACGTAGAGGCACAGGAACGTGGACGTCGAGATGAAGAGGAAGAAGAACCGGTAGTTGCGCTGCGCCCAGAAACTCATCGGTTTCAGTTTCATTTCATCGCAAGGATTGATCATGATCAGTCAGAGAGCTTGGATGGGCTGGCTCACCAGGCCGATGCACTGGCCGACCCATGGGCAGTGGTGATCGAACTTCTGGACGCAGTTGTTGCAGATGGAGCAGTGCGACGCCCGGGGCGGCCGGTACAGCAGGCACGTGTCGCAGTACTTGACCCGGACGACGTGCCCGCCGGCGACGGCAACATCCCTCGTGCGAGGCAGCCGGAGGTGCGGGTTCGCCGCGCTCATCACCCACTCGGTGGACGGCGTGGCGACGTCGTCGGCGTCGGCGGGGGGATCGTCGCCGCCGCGCTCCGGCGGGCGCGCGTTCCTCGGCACGATCCCGGGGTCCCGGCTCGACGTCAGGAACAGGAACGCCAGATCCTGCACCAATGGAGGGGAATTCAATGCAGTCCAATTCAGAGAAGGGATTAGAAATCCTGACAGGTTCAGACAAGTTGGGAAGACTGCCTTCAGCAGATCGATCGAGGGAGGCTCACCGCTAGGCCAAGAAGGATGGTGGCGACGAGGACAGGCATGCCAAGAGCCTGCTTCTCCGAGCTGTTGGAGTTGAGCTTGGTGACGCACTGGAAGCACAGGCCGACCAGAGGGCTCGCGATCATTACGGTGGATAGGAACAGGGACCCCGCGTCCGGGCCGAAGATAAGCCGCCCGCCGCAGAGGAATTTCTGAAAAATTCAGCCAGGGTCATTGCCATTTTTTTTTAGGAGAAAGGTCATTGCCATTTGATGATTTAAAGCAACGGCGGCTAGCGTCCTCTACTATTTGAATCAAGTTTACAAATTCTATGATCGGCAACAGTTAACCACAATACTACTTACGTTAGAAAGGAAATCACAACAATGCTCGACTCGAAATAAAAACAGAAGGCTGCTCGCGAATTCGCAGAGATTTTGCCGAAATCCTTGGTGAAGCAGAGAGGCAGCAGGACTTACATTGCTTCCTTTCCACACCTGGTACAGCCTCCTCCGGTCCGGCTCTGGCTCCCCCATCGCCATCGTCGTCAGCACCTCACAGCCGCCGCGCTCCGGCTCCCAAGATCAAGAAGCAGACATGTGCCGAGCCACAGCGGCGCGCCCCTTCTCCAGCACCGGCTCCGGCGTCGCCGTCAGTGCTCGATCACGACAACCGGGAGCATACGGCCGTCGACGAGGCCGGCCCGCCGGGGACGAAGAAGACGCTCGGCGCGGCGCTGGTGCTCTCCGGCGTCCTCTCTATCTCGAATTCGTTTTGGGGTGGGGTTGGAAGTTGTGAATTCCAACCTACCGCAAATGCAATCAGCTCCGCTTCTCTCCGCCGTCCTAGCTTGATTGGTCTGGCTGATTAGGCAACTCAACAAGGCGTGGCGGCGACGCGGGAGAACAATGATCAGCGGGCTAACGACCGCTTCCCGCCCGCGTCGTGCCGGCCTGCATGACGTGACAGGGTGGAGCACCGGCTGGCGGTGTGGTTACTTACAGGGCCCACATGTCAGCCGGTGCAGGGGATGGATTCGCGTTCCCGGTTCGTGCACCTACTAACCATGTTCTAATATTCTCTCCACACATAAGCAATCACAAAACAGCAATAAGGCTATACACAGTGCATAATACATTATTCTTAGAATTAACATTAGGTTTTAGAAAGAATAAAGGAGAGGGGAGTTTTATATAATTGCATATATGGCATTTGTTTTTTTTTTGGTTCGTGGGCTCCACGTACGTTTATACAGCCAGCTAAAACACAAAATTAGGAGCAGAAAACAAGCTGCAGAGATACGTGCCAACATGTCATCGCCTTCCGTCCTGATTTGGAACGATTTGTGTAGCATTATCTGTTTATCTCAATTCCCTTTCCAAGAAGCCCATGTCAAGGGCCCAAAGTTATTTGTCCACACCCAATTGGAGCTCCTAGCCTCTGCTATTTCTTGGAGTTGTGTATAATTTGGAATTGGGATACACCTTTGCCGCCGGTCGAGCGTGAAGCATTTGGCACGACGGTTTTACACGCACTGACGCGCACAGGTTGCGGCAACGGAGCACTGGCCACTGGTCGAGATGGAGTAGGCTACAACAAATGGCGTCAGTGTCAACCCAAAACAAAAATATGACACCAAATACTGGCCATTTTCTCAGGAGGTACTTTGTTTTAATCGTCACGGTACACTAGTAGCGCATGAAAGTATATGATACGTAGCTGTCACGCTTGCGTAATGTGTCATGGCATACTAGTTCGCCATTTTACAGGGCTGCATGTGTCTGGTTTGCAGGGAACCCTGGAAGCAGTCCAAGAAGCTCCAGTTTTCCGGATATATGAACACAAATGATTGAGACCTTTTGACCAATGTTGGGCATTTAACTCAACTTTTCAGGGATGGGTCATGGGTCCTCGTGGGATATATATGGAAGTGATAAAAAAGCGTTTGGGGGAAAATACATGTACAGTGAAATTTTTCGAAATATATGTTTACCTGTCACTCAAAGAGTTGTTAGCCATGATCGTAGACTCAAACCTAGGCAAATATGTTTCGTCACCATGATTCTAACCGGATAAGATATGCTCGGTTTGTAGAAAAAAAATAATGACTAAATATCAATATTTCGTTGCAATTTACAATTTCACTTCAGTTTTCTAAAACCCCAATTCTCAACTCTAATCCAACTATCTCGACAAACACACCAAAATATTATGTAATGTTCCAAATTGAATGCTTTGCTCGAAAGAGAATTAAGCATTGATGGGCTAAGCACAGTAAACGGAATGATAATAGGAATTGGATAGGGTACAACAGGAATATACATTCGTTTTGGGCTGCTAGCTTGTTTTCTCGGCTCGGTTGTTGTGGGTGCATGATTTTTGACTGAGTGCATATGAGGTGAATATGGAATGGTTAGTACTAATTTTACAATTTTATCCCCGGTGCATATGCACCCGCTGGTTACTAATTGGGCTTTGCCCCCTCAAACTTCCTGGACTCTCAGCTGTGAAGATAGACCCACACCATGAAACATGACACACCTAACCTCTCTTGCAGCCAACACACTCGCGCAAGATGGTAAGGAGGAACAAGCTGCGATGGTTCTCTGTTACCAATGTCACCACCTAGTAACCGTTATGAAGGGGAGAAGGTGGTCCGCACCACGATAGATATTCTTGATGGGAGGGTGGGGGGCTACTGCCAACGCATCCATGGAGCACCCCCTTCCCTCCAACACGAGTGGTTGTCTGCGTGTATGTTGTGTCTGGATTTCTAATTTGAATTTTTGAACTATGCATGGATTTGAAATGTCATTGAATTTTGTGTGGTTGAATCACAAAAGTTTCTAGTGTTCTGGTACTGCAATGTTGTTTGCAATAGAATGTAGGGAAGAGAAAATGAAATAAAAATGAAATGGTAAAATTTAGTATGTCATGGAAAGTGACGTCGATTTGCTGAGGCACACCGTTTGAAACGCAACATGTTGAAAGACACTCTACTTTTGCTCAAATTCACTAGAAGACACTACCTTAATTAAAATAGCATTTCAAGCTAACAAGGAGAGAGAAAAGGCAATGGATATCATTTTTGCCCCTAACCAACTAGTTAAGCCTCTTTCTTCTTCCTCACTTCCACAGTTACATATAATTTTCGAAAATGATAGCGCAAATGTTATGCAAATTTGTCGACACCTTTGACTAATGTTGGTACAAAGATTTCAGGGACGAGTCTTTTGTTGCATATATGGAAGTGATAACATAAGCTTTTTGAAAAATAAAAATATCCTTTATAGGAACTATATATATCTATGAGACTATGACAGCACCGGTTCCGCCACTGTGTAACACGAAACAGTGATCTTTCACCACTTTGCCCTCTAACACTCACGGTTCTTCCTACAATCCGTCAGTAAATAATCGCAAATTGCTCAACGAAACTGAATTTCAAATTATTCCCCTTCTATCAAAACAAGGGGGAAACACTGCTCCCCGTATACAAATGGGTCACTTTGTTTTTTGGAGTAACCCAAATGGGTTACGTGTAACGCAAAAGGCCAAAACCAAGTTACCAAACACACACGAACCAAAAAAACAAACAAACAAAGAAGCCACCAGGCAACCACCCAATCAGATCAGAGGACATTGACCGCGAACGGCGTCCGCACCGAGTGCGCGCCGTCCGACCAGGTGACGGCGCCGTGCGCGTAGCCCTTGCTGACGCCCGCGCCGGCGGCCACGTCGAAGCTCACCTCGTACCTCGCCGTCGTCCACCTACTCGAGAACACGAGCCGGTCCGGCGACACCCGCACCGTGACGCCCGGCGGCGCCTCGACGGCGGCCGCGTACGTCGCGTTCGTGGCCCCCACGTTGATGGCGGTGCGCGTCACGGTGGCCGGCCTCCCCCTCCGGAGGCGCGGCACGGAGATGGACGGGTAGTTGACCCCCGACGCGATGAGGTCCGGCGAGGGCGCCCCCGCCGGGCAGGAGAAGCGCGCGTCGCCGGAGACCTTGCGGACGATCTGCTCCTTGTAGCCGTAGTAGCAGAGGAAGTTGAGGTAGTCGTGCGTGGTGGTGTCGAACACCAGGCCCGGGCTGAGCGCGCGCAGCGGGCTCATCTCCCCGGCGCCCATGTCGTGCCCCGTCGCCGCCGCGCCCGTGCTGCTCGCCAGCGGCTTCCCGAGGTTGTTCATCGTCGTCGCTGCGTTTGCGTCGGGCGAGGAGCATTTAAGTTTCTGAGAAGCGAATGCTATGCGCTCCAGCTCTACTGCTGGGTCTAGTCTGTACCTGTGGTCATGAGAGCCGATCGGATCATGGACGGCGTCCAGCCCGGGTGCGCCGACTTGACGAAGGCGGCGGCGCCGGCGACGTGCGGGCAGGCCATGGAGGTGCCGGACTTGATGGCGTAGGCCGAGGGCTTCCTGCCGGGCGGGACGTCGTCGGTGTCCGCGGACGGGATCGTGGCGGCCAGGATGCTCACGCCGGGCGCCATCAGGTCAGGCTGCCGCCAAAGATCAGAGCGCGGCACGACGTGTCAGTCAGGACACGATCAAAGTGCAAACGGCTCTGCTGAGGAAATTACCTTGAGGATCGACTCTGTCATGCCGGGCCCACGCGCCGAGAAGGACGCCACCACCGGCGCCGGCTTGAAGTCCTTGACGTCCTCGGTCGGGAGGATCACCGCCGTCGGATCCCTGAATTCTCAAGAGACCAACGGTCAGTCAGATTCCTTCCGCCGTTAAAAAAAAGAATGATCTTGTCACGGCTGCTTCTTAGCCTGCTCACTTTGTGGAGTTGATGTACTCGAGGATCTGCGCACCGGCGTCGGTGCCGACCTGGGACAGGGCGAATCCGCCGGCGACGAACGGCACGTCCTTCTCGGCGTCGTTGATGAGCACGAGCCCCCTGGCGCCCGACCCCTCGGCCACCAGCTTCTTCACCCGCCGCGACACCATCGGGTCCGTGCTCACGCACACCACGATCTTCCCGGCCACCTTCTGCGCGTCCAGCGACCCAGGGTAGCAGTTGCTCGCCTCGGCGACCGGCGCGTAGCGGGCGGCCGCCTGGGCCCCGAACACCAGGGGGTACTGCCCGCCGCTGAGGCTCTGGTTGGAGAAGTTTATCGCCACTCCCTTCACGACCGCGCCGTTGCCGAGCGCGATGGTGGACTGGAATGAGCGGTCGATGGAGGAGGCGGCGACGGTGAGGAGCCACGGTGCGGAGTTGACGACGGTGTAGGGGTTGGGCCCGTCGTTGCCGCCGGAGCAGACCACCAGCACGCCGCGCTGGTGCGCGTGGAGCGCGCCCAGCGCGATGGGGTCGCTTAGGAAGTCAGACTGGAACGCGGAGCTCATGCCGATGGAGATGGAGATCACGTCCACGCCGTCGGCCACCGCGTCGTCGACGGCCTTGAGCACGGCGGACGACGAGCACCCGCCCAGCGAGCAAGCGCGGTACACGGCCACCCGGCTCGCCGGCGCGCCGCCCTTGGCCGCGCCCCGGGCCAGCCCGTAGAAGTCCGCGTCCGCCACCTCCGCGCCGGCCGCCGTCGACGCCGTGTGCGTGCCGTGGCCCACGGTGTCCCGCGGCGAGCCCGTCGCCGCCACGGCGCGGGGGGTGTTCGAGTTCGACGCCGACTCGGGCTGCACGCTGTAGTACCGGGCGCCGATGAGCTTCCTGCATGCGACAGGCGATAGCGGCGCATGGCAGACACACACACGTTTTATCTGTATTCAGACAGAAGTTTCTTTACAAAAAAAATGCAGAGGATGATGCAAGCAAGTGTTGGTACTTGTTGCAGCTGCTCTTGTTGAAGTCGGGGCCTTCCATGCACACGCCGCGCCACCGCGCCGGCACCTCCCGCATCCCGGCGTCGTCGAAGCTCGGCGACTCCGGCCAGACACCCGTATCGATGATGCCGATGATGACATCGCCGGACGCGCGGCGGCCGAGGCGGCCGGAGCGGAGCCCGGACTGCACCTCGAGGAAGTCCCAGGAGCGCGTCGTGTGCAGCTGCAGCGCGCGGTCCTTGAACACCGACACCACCCGCTCGTGCCCTGCCAAGAACGCGAGAAATCAAAGATCGGACAGGTCCATCCAAAACCAAGTCGCCATCGATGCTTCGCTCGCGCACGATCATTGCAAGGAAAGATACAATTCGACCAGCAAAGCTTTTCGGGACTAAAGAAAAACAAATGCTTTTCCTTATGAAAAAAATCGACCAGGAACGGCGGAGCCTCACCGGAGAGCGCGGCGGCCTCCTCCTCAGTGAGCGCGGCGGCGAAGCCCTCGAACGCGTGGTGGTAGCTCTGCGTCAGCGCCACCCTCCCCTGCTCGTCGCCGGGGACGATGGACGACAGCATCTGCAGGTGGTCCGCCTGCATCACCTCCAGGCCGCCGCCGCCGCCGCCGCCCGACGGGCTCCCCATGTAGACGACATACGACTGAATCGCCAACACCATCGATTGATCAGCATGCATAATTCAACAAGTCTGATTGAAAAATCAAGCAAAATCCTAAGCTAGGGGCTGCAAGCAACTTCAGCTCTTGCAGTTGCAATCAAGTGTGGCAATCCAATCCAACAGTAGCACTACCTCTCTGGTGGTGGTGTGGTCCGGTTCAGCTGAGAGGAGGGGTACCAGGAAGCGGTAGGCGAGGACGAGGATGACGAAGCGCCCGGTGTTCACCATTGGCGCCGCCCACACGACCAGCTCAGTGTTCGAGTCCGGGCCGGTTCGGATGGGGGCTGATAGGTACCGGCAGGATGGGCACCATTTGTAGCTGGAGTCGAGCCTCGCTTTTTGACAGAATCGGATTCACCTGGGCTCCGAGTCTGACGACTGGTTGGCCTCTTTATGGCTCTCTTGGAGCAGTGGCTCTGCGTCGCTTTCGAACGGGATCATGGCGGATGGAAGCTTCTCCCGTGGGGATTCGTTTCGGTCGTCGCCGTCGCGGCACGGTCGGCCGCGTGTCTGCCCGAGACCATCTCCAGATCAATGTCGTGGAAACTGAATTGTTTTGCAGGAGAGATTGCTTGGTGCCGAGGAATGGAATATGTGCAGGCAGCCGCAGTGCGGTCTGAGTGACGATTTCATCACTGGTGGAAATGGAGCCTTGCTTTCACTTTCATTATGCACTTTGGCTTCAGTGATTTTGCTTTACTAGCAAAAAAATATGGCTCTTTCTTCTCTCATTTTTTTTCTATAAAAGGTTGCATTTCTGTCGGTGAGTGCACTAAACAACTTGAAGTGGTTGCTGATGATGAGCAGCATACCTTCATGATGGAAGTATTTCAAGGAAAGTGATGGATCGATCATAAAGCCAAAAACCTATGCCGTGTCAAGAATTCCACCCTTTAACCACATACGTGCTTCGTAGAAAACAATAAACAAAATGCAGGTTACACCTGATGGTGTCGGTGTCTGGTAGCCAAAGGCCGGGCAAGTCATTTTCAGGCAACGTATCAGATAGCCTTGCCTTTAGTGAGTGTGACTCCTTTCTGGTAGCTAAGCTTTCACGTTTCATCTCCCCAGCGAAGAGAACTAGTTTCCTCGCAACAACGGCACTGCCCCCAAGAACAATTCCTCCTCCATCTTTCGCACTGATAGCAATCCGCAATCGTTTTAAATTATCTTCCATCGTATTGGGATCCATGGCGATGATTGTTTCTTTCCTCACCGCGCTGGATCAGAGACGGCGATCCGATCACACGGATGATGATGGTTTGGTGGCAAAGGAGCTCCACACCGGAGATGTGAGCTACACTAATCAGTAACCCGGCACATGAGCAAAAGCGTTTCCACAATGCCTCCCTGATGACTTTTGCTCCAACCCACCACAGCACAGCTTCCCAGCCCCCACTGCGTTTTCAGTTGCCATGATCAGTTACTGACTGAGTGTTCGTCCTTTTCGCTTTGCTACCCGGGGTGACCAAGCAGCAGACGAAGTATCTGATTCTCTACCATCCAAAAAAATAAGACCAACAGTTTCTTGTCTTTTAAATTCGAGCCAGTCAAGTAAAATTTCTCATATTCTGTAGTTACGCCAGTGGAAAGATGATAGATTTAGATTACAATAGACTATACAAAACCCCTTTTACATCTCAGACAACATAGAAAGCTTCCTTGCCAAAAAGAAAAGAAAGGAAATATGTAAAATACTGAAGAATCTGGGAGCACTGATGATTGTTCTTTCCGTGAGTATCAAGGGCCATAAAAGAGAAGCGTGGGGGGCAGTGTCACATACCAACTACTGTAGCCAACTGAGTAAGCAAACGAAGATGCCTCCGATCAACTTTGCAATGTTAGAGATATAATATCTTCTGTAACCGAAAGTCCTGTGTATGCATAGGGTTGGTTCTAGATTCTGGTTCCATTATAGATAGGACAGATGGTTTAGTTTATCTACAAGATGTATCTCTACACAATGGAATCGGACTCTAACCAACTAGGACTTGTAATCTATCTGGAGTTGTTTGGAACTCCCATATATAAACATGCAACCTATGATCAGCCAAGATAGGTAGCCATAGTTCCCTGATTTCTTTCATGCAAAGCTAGTGGAATCCACCCTTTGTGAGGCTGACTGCTCGAAAATGGTGGGATATTGCATTGCAGATGTGTTTGGTCACTACATCACTTTAGTAAAATCTTCAGACGTTTAGCATATCCAATCGACATCCTATACTTCGCTCCGCATAGTTAACATAGTTGCGCTGCTTGGGTTCAGACCTTAAGGGCCATCTAAACTATGTCCATGGCATCGGTACAGTTAACATTTTTCGTAGCTCCTGAGTGCTGACAACATACCTCCATTGACTAGCACCGGTAACCGTGCAGGCCCGTTTGAGTTGATGGCATTAGAGCAGTCCCAACCCTCCAGGTCATCCAATTTCCAGTGCTATGGTTTCTCTAGTCGGGGCGTTCCATGAGCCGGGGCATATGCTGCTGTGTGCGCTGGCGCCGGGTTTTCAGAAGCCGGATCTCTTCAGCAGCAACCCAGCAATCCACTGTACCACAGCGGCATCGGGAACCCGCGCCGCCACACGACCCTGCCTGGTACGTGTTCTGGCAGTGGCACGACACTGTTGACATACTGCCCCTGTAAGTGGTCACGTTCACAGCATGAGGGTTTACAGGCCCTGTTAACCATACTAAGACAGGCAATTGTAAAGTCTCAGGGAAAGCTTTAGCTTGTAACCTCTGAAAATTTCTGATTCTGTTAGCACAATATGCACATTGTCAGCAACTTTTGTAGTTCTTGTAGTGCATAGCTTGCGCTTGCTGAAGAATATGAATCACCTCAAAAACCATGTAAATTTTCAGCTCCAGTAATTGTGGGATTGTGGGAAGAATTGAGACACCCAATTTACTTTTGCCCAAAGTATAACTGTGACCATAGAGTGGCTCTAGGAGCAATTCACGATTTCACTGTTTTTTGCATATCAACAGGTTCCTGCATCATGCAATAGGTTTTCAGATAGGCAGATCTAATTTGACACAGCAGCATAGCATGATATAAATAGTAGTTCCAAACTGTAACCAAAATTTGGAATTCCTTGATCGTTTGAAATGTAGCTATGATTGAGTTGAAAAAAAAAAGTCAGGACAAACACAGATGCAGCAATCTCCAACTTGGAGAAAAATATAAAATCAAACAGATTAGGTGATTGTAACCACAGGATACCGCCTTCCATGTATTTTTCTGTAAACTGCTAAGTTGATTGTAATACTACAGGATATCAAATTATCAACTAGAAACGGCTAAAGAAACTGAGCTCTAGCTTTCTGAATATAAACAGATTAGGAGAGAAACTGTGGGAGACAGTGGTTCAATGGCCTCAAAAGCATCATTATGCTTCTGAAGTTTGTAGCAATATAACTAGAATAATTAATTCTCATATGTTCAGAAAGATGCATGAACATACCTACCATGAAAATCATGAGTATGGATTTGCTCTGATGGTCCTCAGAGTTCCATTTAACCAACAACTGAAACACCAGCCAGAAACTTTTAGTCAAAAGATAATTGTTTTGCAATTTCCAATGTTAATCAGCACTGTTAAGTAATTTTATGTATCTTCTTACTCATACATGATAATCACCTCGAATCTATCATCCATATTTATTGGAGGATTTGAGGTGATTTTTTTTCCATTCCAAATAAGGATCCTTGTCGTCCAAAACCGGCCTGCATGTAGATTTATTTTTTCCTATTCTTTCTGCAAAACAGTTGATGTGTAATTGTGGTTCTTTGATTATCTTGTTTGTTCAAACATAAACAGTTGATGTCCTAACTTTGTACTCCCTCCATATCATAATATTTGCATTAAAGTGCCTATTTGTGAATCATGTCAGTGAAGCCAAAGAAGAAAAACGAATTTATCTGACTGTCGATTCCAAAACTAAATCTGACAGGAGAAATGAGAGGATGACACTCAGGACGGTTAGTGGTGGAATCAATCTGCTCATAACAAATGAATTAAACGCTGCTAAATTATTAACCGTTCCAGACCTTACCGATAAACACCAAAGCTGTAACTAAGAATACCTCACTGCATGTTTAAAAATAAAGTTTCCCAATAGTACCTCATCACAAGTTAAGAATACAATCCAACAGACACCTACTTGTACTGGCTGCTCCTTGCACCTTGTGGCCACTGGCCAACATTACCTAGCTGGGCATGTTTGATGTGCTGGAGGGTGGAGGCATGATCTGAGAACACCTGATATACTCTGGAGGGGTATGCAATATCTGAACACCAACTGGCCTGCTACATTGACCTCTTTGTTCAAATCAACCGTTATGTTTCGCTACTTATGACCTGCACCTCATTACATTCAGTGTTTCAACAAAAGTCAATGGGCAAGGATCTAGGTCATAAAGAACATGCACACCATATTTGCAATTTCAAGAGCATGTTGGTTCGAATCTACATTCTGCAAAGTACAGAAAAAGAAAAGTGAAAACAAACCTTTGGGACATTGCAAATACATCATGCCAAATTGATCAGCTACATTTGGCAGGTTCCTTTCCAAAAAGCCACATGAGCACAAAATATATGGTCATCCTAAAGTGAGGATAGCTGGAAATTTTTAGAATTCCAGGAGAGCTGGACATTAGTAGTAATTGCAGCATAGAAACAAAAGGACACTGCTGAACATCCAGCACTCATCTCCCACACCCCTTTGACTAATCACTAAAATAAAACATAAACAATGAAGGCTCGTATGTGGATAACTCAAATGCTTCATCACCACAAATCATCCAAATTACTGGCACTAGCATAAAAAGGATCATCCTTGCATAGATGCCCTTAGCCACAGGCCACTCCTGAACATGCATAATATAACAGTTTTGTGACCTGTGTGCCAAACGGGCTTGACCAGTGAAACAAATTTCAGCATGGTAGTCTGACAATGAAAGCAAGTTATAAAAAGATACTAGTCCTATGAAGCATGACTAGACACCAGTATGAACACTTGTATGGCAATACAATGCAAGGGCTAGTAGAAGACACAAGGCTGAACCTGGTAAAAAAAATCGAATCAATTTAAAGAGCTCTCCCAGCCTAAAATTAGCAACAGGATTTTAGAGTAAAGGTTTGCCTTCTGCTAATATCGAAAGCAGTGAACCAGGCCTAGGTTCCAGTAACAGATGGGATCACCGAAAAAACAATTACAGTTAACAGCTTACATGTAGAAAATAGCAAGAGCTTCTAATTGCCGAGTCCTCATTCCACATTATCTACATGTTTATTTTATTTTCTACTTCAAATTAGTCTCATAGTTTCTCTCGATAACTCATCAAGATCTTTAAATCCACTTGATGTGTGAAATTATAGAAAAACCTGCCCATCTTGATGTGTTTGGATAAAACCATCATCCCTCTGGAAGGTCAAAGTTAAAATTTAGTTGAACTGAAATCAGATTACCGTAGCAGGAAAGAAGACAAGTGCCATGATCGTTTGTGGCTACATGGTGGACCACATGGAAGGAGAGAAACAGGCGCGCATTACAAGGACAAGAGCTCAATGCAGAACAAACAGCTTTCGGCATGGAGGAGGACAACGAAACAGAAGAAGAGCATACTGTGGTCAGTGTGATGCACAGCCACACAGGCAGATAATAGACAGGACAATGGTTAGCATGGTGCCTTTTTAGTTTTTAGTAGGTGTGGCTTTTGTCACTGCAGTAATCTAGCAATCCGGCAAAAAATACACATAGGGTCATAGGCAACCCAGCAATGCTCACTGTTTGTAGTGTAGATGGTCCTCTAAGATGTCAATCTCTCACACCAGGAAAAAAAAGAACTTGCAACTAGAGAGACCATCACCCGCTTCTGCACTAGTCTTGCATTAGAGTTTAACAGGGGGCAGTCTACAATACGATTAACTGGAGACAGCCTTTTCTTTAGATGAACTGGAAACAGCTCATGCCATCCAAGAAAGTAAGATCTATGATAGTTTGCAGTTATAACAAAATTGTAAACTGCAAATACTTTGTGTCAGTGAACTGAAAGGAATGCAGGATTGTTGCTCTGGATCACAAAACCAATGTCATGGTGCAAAGTGATTGCGAGCAAAACTGAGACGAACTCTGTCACACAGCCGTGCCCATGATTCTGCTAGAGTACGAGTAAATCTGAAACGGACCTACAACGGAAACGGACCTCGCTGCTCCTGCTGATTTACCGCTCATCCAAGGCCAAACCCCTCCCCCACGGCCTAGCTGGTGGGCTAATCGATGGAAACCCTCGCTGATTCCGGTCGCGAAGCTGCGTCGCTGGCCGCCGCCGATTCCACTCGTCCGGTTCGCGCAGAGTGTTGCGGCTCATAGGGTCCCGACGGGTTCAAAAGACCAGCCCAACAACCCGGCCCGGCCCGACCAGCTGAACATGTTAGTTACCCGTCCCCCGCCTCTCCTCCCTTCTCCAGTTCTCCCCCTTCTTCCTTCTAGCCTCGTGGCCTCGCCCAAGAATCAAGAAATCCCGGCGGCCTCCACCCAACGCCCAAGAACTCCGGCGCACGGACTCGGCCTCCCGCATCTCTTCTTGTTATCCTTCCTTCCTTCTCCCTCGCGGAAAGAAACCAAGAATCCCCGGCCACTCCCACCCCACGCCCAAGAACCAAGAATCCCCGGTCGCCAGGGTCTTTTACGATCTCTTGCGCAAGGCGTGCTGCTCGTGCTCTACGCCGAGAGCATCGTAAACAAGACGATGGGGTTCGACTGTGTGGACGACGACGGCTGGATCTTCTCGCCCGCACTGTGGGGCGACGTCGACGAGGCCTCGGTGAGGAAGGCTTTCGACGGGCGTCTCGCCATCACCGCGGTGCGTCACTGCTGCCACCGTGACGCGCGCGCCGTCAGGTTTCTGGATAGCACGAAAGGGCGGAGCGCGTGGCCCTTCGGCTGGTACGGCGCGGCGGCGCATGACGTCCAGGTCGTGGCCGACGGCGGCGACCTGACAGTGAACTGGCCGCTGCTCGGTGCTGTTCGCGCGCACGGGCGTGGCATACACTTGTCGGTCCAGGGAAGGCCGATGCCAAGGTGACTTTGCCATTGCCTTGGTTCGTTGAGATCTTTCATCCTCAACAAAAATCTTCATTATTTTTTATCCAAGATTTAGTGTGAGTCTAAATTTTGTAACCTGTGGGGACTTTTTAGTCCCAGTTAGTAGAAACTCTTTCTCTAGGAAAACCCCGTTCCGAGCGACAACCACTTTGCCTTCTGATCGGTTGTAGAAATAATATCTGTTGGCGCTAGAAATCGGTCCAGCGGCCGACACACGACCCGGGAGAATCTGCTTAGCTCCTGTTCGGGTGAATGCCCTGGTGCGGTTCGCGCGGCGTGCCAGCCAATCTGACCTGTTGATTGGCAAGGAAGAACACGTGTCAAATTCGGTAACTACGATCGGCTAAGTTTCCGATCGAGAGGACAAATCGGCAGATCAGCCGATTTACTGTAGTAAAGTAACCGGCTACGAGAGAGCGCGATCCTTATAGCCTTGTAGACAGAAAAATACTAAAACAATCGGTACAAAGCTTATGAAAATAACACTAGGAAAAGATCTAATCGGCAACGAACGGATCTAACAACAGAAGGTAATAAAAGCCGATACTACCGATTCCTAGCGGGATAACTGGTGATAAAAGCTAGAAAAACAGGTAAAAAACCTATGAATCTAGTTGATATCGATAACTGGTGAATAAATCTAAACGAAACGACAGCGATACGCCGGAAGTTAAAGCTTAGACGTTACTCGATAAGCGGAACTTACAGAATCGGCCGGAGATCAAGATGATGCAGCCCTGCCAACCCGCACGAACTCGTGAGAAGAAAAAACGATGGCGAAGTCGCCTGCTTGAAAGTAGTATGAAGAATAAAGTAACTTGTTGTATTGATTGATTGTCTTACAGATTTACAAAGGTAGCTATTTATAGCCCCGTACAAATAATCTTTCTTAACCGAGTAGGACTCTATCTCTAATTCAAACAGAAAACAAATATCTACAAGCACAATCCGTGTTAAACTAACTACCCCACGCTTCGTGGGCTGAACTCCACCTTATCTTTCCACCTAACCAGGCCCATATAGGCCTACTTTAGTCTTCCTTCCTGGTCGGGCGATTTCTTATCAGCAAAGGGCTGCCGATTGGGAACCTGAAGCGAAGCAAAAGCCACTTGACCGATTCCACACTGTAGCACCTTTTGACCGATTCCCAACTGTATTCTTTCGATTTCTTCCCTCTTTGACGCCGATTCTACTGATGACGAAATCTGACGTCAACACATGCCCCCCAGTTTCGGAGTAAAATATAATCTTTTATTTCAAAATTCTTCATAACTTCTCCTCCGAAACGGCCGCAGTGAAAATATCCTTCCGTTTCGCGGTCTCCCGGCTGATCATTGCAATTTTTTGAAACGGGCGCCCACGACGGCCACTACTCCGAAAACTTGACGCGCCGGCGCGGTGAAAATCCCTTTTTTACCCTTCTTTCAGGCACCCTATAAATATCACTTCACCGCAACTCATCTTCAAGCTCACATCTTTTCTCCAGCGCACGCACCTTCTTCTTTCTTCAATCTCGCCACCGAAGTCTTCCAGTTCTTCCCCTTTCCCTTCAATGGCGACCCCTTCCAGTAACTCCCCAGCACGCGACGCCGCAAGGACGACCCCTCCGGCGGGGGTAGCGACGGTCGTCACTTTTTCAACAGATGCAAGGGCTTCATCAGAAATCCCAATGGCGGTTCCCCTCACAGCCCCATCATCTGCGCCAACGTCGGCGGCTACGCCGATTACTCAGAACTTTATCCCGGAGGTAAATACCGAATCCGCCCCTTATCGGCAATGTTTTAGATTTACTCCTTATATTCATATACCCTCTTTTCCCTTTTTTAGGCGGTTAGAGATAGAATTACCATTCAACTTACGGATAGTCCCGGCCTTGTTTGTCTTGGTCCTATGGGAAACCCAGATCCGGCGATTCTTATAGATTCGGAAACTGACCGGATTCCTTTCAAACGGTCCGATATGAACTTGAATCAATGGGCAAGTACTTTTAGATCTTGGCCGAACGAAACCCCTGGTTGGAGGGAATGGTACCAACGGGTAGCCGCATCAAAGAGCGTTTCATGGGATGAGCTCAAAATCGGCCAATGCATCAACCTTTCTATGTCACAAATGGAGAAAAACGAGCCGCTGGTGATGGCAGCTTCCTATTTTTGGTCTGATGCCCTTAATGCATTTTTATTTGGCCATGGTCCTATGACCCCCACCCTGGCCGATGTGGTCCTCTTGACTGGCTTAGATGTATCCTCCCCTGACGCGCCTTATCAACTTCTGAACGTTCCGTCGCATCGGCTGGACACAAGAGGAATCGGCGGCTGGAAGGGCTTCCTTAGTGAAAACCAGAAAACGGGTACTGTTGATAACAGGGAGCACACCGCTTTCCTGTTAATGTGGCTTGAAAAACACTTCTTCTGTGGAAGAGCCGCCGGCCCAACAACCAACACTCAGCCTTTAGCCGAAGCACTGTCTAGGGGAATCCGCATTCCTCTCGGGAAACATCTTCTGGGTGCCGTGTATCACATGCTCCACCAAATCGGCACAAAACTTTCCAAAGGGGAACCAATCGGCAACCCAGGTGGGCCTTGGTGGTTCGTCAATTTATGGTTGAACCTCTATATGAGCAGGATCACTCGGCAGCCAGTGGACCGTATGTCATTTCCCAATATTGAATCGGCAGAAGACCCTACAGAGCGTCGCCGATGTATGTCTTATGGCGAAGCAGCGTCAGCTTTTCCAGGTTGTGCATATTCTGCCACAAAAGTAGCCGAATACTTTCGGTGCTTTTATAACGGATTCAATGAGGACGCCACTATCTGGTTCCCATACCAACGAGACATCCCAGTCTTCGAACTCCCCTCCTGCTTCGACTCGACTTCTGGCCGATTTGATGAAGGCCTTTATGAAGAGTTGATCAAACCAGGACTTTTACCGGCCAACTTCTTCTCGGGGAAAAACGCCCCCACATATGAGTTCTACAACCCATCTACTGCTGCTCGGCAATTCGGCATGGGTCAACTGCCGATACGAGTGTATTTTGCTGGCCAAATCAAGTTTAGAGAAGCACTCAAATCTGGCCTGGACTATTGCCGGCTGCGAGACCGAATTCCGGATTCCAGTACGATCAACTTGAATGAATGGCTATTATATCCATTTGCAACCCAACCTTTCAAGCTTTGGTGGGCCGAATGGAAGCAATTCTTATTCTGCAATTCAGCATCGGCGTACTGCAACCTTCTGGATCCATCCAACATTGACCCCAACGCCGAGGTATTTTTGATCACTGACTGTACTCTTTTCACCATAATTTGAGCACTTAATGATTTCATTTTTCTTTTAGACTGGGAATCAAGCCCCTCCCACGCACAGCCGCAGTGGTCGGCTAATAGAGAGCTACCCGTACACCACTTACCCTCTCATCGGCTATGACGCTCCATCGGTCGATGTGATTGCTGGCCGATCGAAGAGAGTTCAGAAGAAAGTCGTCAAAAAGACCAGTCGCCGAGTTCGGGCTCGTACAGAATCGGTAGACCCCCCTGTACCCACATCGGCAGAAGCTTTAACTGCACCGTTCCTGGCCACGCAAAGTACTGATACTCAAGCCATTACACAAGCCGGAGCGGCAGCCGCCTCACTACTGCTGGAAGCTTTACAAGTGAGTTCAAGCTTTTATCTCTTCCGATTTGTCAACTCGGTGATTACTCTTGTTAACTCTTTGTACTTCTCAGGATTCTTCTATAGAAATACCACAGTCAGCAACAACTCGACCGGAGGCCATCACGCCCCTGCCTTCATCCACTGAGGTACAGTACTTGTCTTGTGGTCTTCTTTCGAGTATTTGCATAAGATTTTTAACCGATCCTTCGACGCAGACCATCGGCACACCAAGCGTCCCTCAACAACCGATTCCTTCCCAGGGAGCCGGTCCGAGCACAGTGCCGATTGTAGTAGAGTCTTCTTCATCGGATGAACCTATGACTCAGGTCACTGAACAAGGTACAACGGCTCTACAAGTGCAGCACGAGGAAATCCGTTTTAAGAGGGTAAGTTCTTGAACTAACCTCACCAGCCGATTTACCATTTACTCTGCCCCCCTGCCGATTTACCCCCTTTTCTTTATTCTTTCAGGAACAGGACTCTCCCAACAACAGTCTCTTCTCTTTCGCGGTCGCTCTCTCTGATGATGAGGAGACTTCTTCTCGCCAAGTTGCATTGAGCTCCGTCCCTGACGACATCCGGGCTAAGCTTATCAATATCCGATCCCTCCTTCAAGGGGATATCGGCCGATTGGTAGAAGATGCTTCGCCGATTCGGCAACTCTTTAGTGACGTCAGTGGACGTGTACCAGAGGAAGCGGAAGAGGCGTTGGCACCGGCGGCTTTTATTGAGTCCATGAGGATTCCTGTTTTTAGAGCCCTTCGTCATATGGCCGATCGCGCGAAACTGGCCAAGATTCGTGAAGATGAAAATGCTTTCAAGCACCAGGCTCGAGAAGCAAATCGGCGGATCCATGTCTTGGAAGATTCACGGCCGGCGATCATTAGTGAAATAGATCGCCTCAAACGACGGAGGGCGGACCTTGCCAAAGAGATGGAACAAGTAACCAAAGCCATCAGCGCCGAAGAGAGCAGACTTCAAGAATTACCTTCGGCCATTGCCGATTTGACACGGGAGAGGCAGCGTCTTGCTCAGGAAGCTCTGAGGCTCCACCGCACCGCATCGGAAGTCCCCGGATCGGCAGAAGAAGACCAACGGGTTCTCGACTCTGCCGATCAGATCCGACGTCGGGCCGTCACGGCTATCGATACCCTTTTGGGTAATCTGTAAAACTCTGACCGTTTTGTACGAATATTTACTGCCGTCTTTGACCGACCTTTCGTGATACCTTCTATTTACTGCCTTCCTTATTACCGATGGGACGTGGCTTCATCAGATTTTACTGTGTCCCTCCATAAATATCGACCCCGGCGCTTCCTTTCCGATAACACCGATTTGGCTTCTATCTCATTTCTCCTCTTCCTCTCATCGGCGCAACCACATTGTCATGGCCTCGTCATCGTCTTCCTCCGTCAACCAGGTGACGCTTCGCCTTCTCTCTTGGATCTCTAGGAATAGGATGTGCCGTCTTATGCCTTCTTTGTTCCAGCCTCAACGCCTTAGTCCGGGACTCGTGCGTGCCATTGAGTGCATACATTCTGAGGACCCCTTGACTTTGGAGGACAAGGCTCTGATTTTGGCTCATCAAGAAGAGCTCGAAGACCATATTACCGCAGAAGCCCGAGTGGTCTTGGATGCCGTGGTGAACGAACACCGCGATCGATCTCTAGCTACGATGGGTCGCTGCCGTAATGTTCCCGAGAGTGACATTACCTCGACGGCCTGCTCGGTCTTGGACTTTCTGGACAGGAATGGTGACTCGCGGGTTCCTACCGCTAGGGCCCGTCTGCTTCCTCCGAACCCGCGGCCTTCCGTCGACAGGGTCCGCATGCTTCCTCGGCCCGTTGCTCTGGCGGCGGCGGAGGCCTCGCGCCCTCCCACGGATCTCCCCCGTCAAGTCGAAGCAGAGAATTCCATGAAGGCCATAGAAGAAGACTACATCCGGCTCATGATAGAGTTGGGTAGGGCTGAGAGGGAGCGTAAGAACAAGAATAATTAGTTGTTGTATTTTTTATTCTAAGGGCGACTTAGTGTTTTGTCGGCCATGTAATCAGTCGCCCGTACCGAATGTAATCGGCCCGAATGAATGTAATCGGCCATCTATGAACGTACTCGGCCAATCTGGTCGATCTCATGTGAATCTCAAAACCGAGTTGTGTCGGTCATATTTGACTGTGTTTATCTCTTTAGGCCCCGACCCATATACTCGGGAAATACCTTTTTAAATATCTCCCATTCAGAGCCCTAGTGAATTCTTCCCCCTCTGTTGTTTCCAAAATATATGCATTCCCAGGGGCGCATCTGCCGATTCTATACGGCCCTTCCCAGGTAGGAGACCATTTGCCGAATTTAGGATCTTTCGACCCGATCGGTAGTACCAACTTCCATACCAAATCTCCAGGGGAGAACTGTTTGACTTTGACCTTTTTATCATACCACCTGGCCACTCTTTTTTTGTTCTCTTCGATGCTTATTAGAGCTCTCAGTCGTTGGCCGGCCAAGTCATCAAGTTCTCCCTTCATCAGAGCCGAGTAGTCATCGGCCGACAATTGGTCTTGCAGTGAAAGGCGCCTTGATCCTGCCCTTGACTCCCATGGAAGCACTGCATCATGACCGTATACCAACTGGTAGGGGGATAACTTGGTAGCCCCGTGACAGGCCATCCTGTATGCCCATAGGGCTTCGGTTAAACATAAGTGCCACTTCTTAGGGCATTCTTCAATCTTCCTTTTGATCAACTTGATTATTCCTTTGTTGGAAGATTCTGCCTGACCATTGGCTTGAGCGTAATACGGAGACGAATTCAGCAGCTTGATGCCCATATCGGTCGTAAATTGCTCAAATTCTCCCGATGTGAACATTGTTCCTTGATCGGTCGTTATAGTTTGAGGGATACCGAATCGGTAGACGATGTGATCCCTTACGAAATCAGCCATGATAGCCGAAGTCACATTCCTTAGTGGGATTGCCTCCACCCATTTGGTGAAGTAATCGGTGGCGACCAGAATAAATTTGTGCCCCTTGCTTGATGGCGGATAAATTTGGCCGATAAGGTCTATTCCCCACCCTCTGAACGGCCATGGTTTGATGATGGGGTTCATGGCCGATGCGGGTGCACGCTGGACGTCTCCAAACTTTTGACACTCCTGACAACCCTTATAATATTTGAAACAATCTTCCAGGATCGTAGGCCAATAGTATCCATTGTTTCTGATCATCCACTTCATCTTATGTGCTGATTGGTGAGCCCCGCACACCCCTTCATGGATTTCTCCCATTAGAGTCTTGGCCTCTTCTGTTCCAAGGCATTTAAGAAGAACACCATCGATCGTTCGGTAGAACAGATCATCTTCGAGCAGCACGTATTTGGTAGCGTGAAAACGCACTCGTCGCTCCACCTTTTTGGAAGGATCTTTTAGGTAATCGGCAACTTCCTTACGCCAATCATCAGCTGCAAGCTCTAAGGCCATGGCGCCCAGAATTGGCCGATACCCAGATGCATGTTGAGCGAGTTTGTTTGCTTCTTCGTTGCGGTCTCTTGGATGCATGTTGAGCGAGTTTGTTTGCTTCTTCGTTGCGGTCTCTTGGGACGTGTTCGATTACTGCCGATCTGAATTCTTTCAACAGTTGTAAGCAATCTTCGTGATGGAGTCGCAATATATCATCTTTGCACTCAGCTTTTCCGGTTAGCTGATCCACAATTAGCATCGAATCTCCGAAGACCTCGACAGAATCGGCCTTAATCTCTCTTAATAATCGTAAGCCTTTTAATACAGCTCTGTATTCTGCTTGATTGTTTGTTGCGGCGGTTTCTATCGGCAGAGAAAAATCATATCTTGCCCCCCGAGGCGATATGAGGACGATGCCGATTCCCGATCCGGCTCCGCATGATGACCCATCGAAAAACAACTGCCAAGGCGCCGGTTCTACGAAGGTGACCTCTGGCCCACAGTGTTGGGCAACGAAATCGGCCATGACTTGACCCTTGACGGCTTTTGCCGATTCGTATCGTAGGTCGAATTCTGATAAAGCCAAAATCCATTTGCCGATTCTCCCTTTCAATATCGGCAGTGACAGCATGTATTTCACTACGTCATCTTTGCATACGACTATACATTCTGCCGACAGTAGATAGTGTCTGAGTTTGGTGCACGAGAAGTAAAGACACAAACACAACCGCTCTACTGGAGGATATCTTGTTTCGGCATCCAGGAGTCTTCTGCTAACGTAATAAATTACCCGTTCTTTGCCTTCAAACTCTTGGACTAGAGCCGACCCAATAGCTTTGTCATCGGCTGATAAATATAGTTTAAACGGCTTACCCGTTTGAGGAGGAACCAGGACTGGGGGTGAGACTAGGTACCGCTTGATGTCTTCTAATGCCTTGCGTTGTTCTTCTCCCCATATAAACTCCTGGTCTGGCTTTAACTTCAGAAGTGGTGTGAACGCCTGAATTCGTCCAGATAGATTAGATATAAATCTTCTGATGAAATTTACCTTGCCGATTAGAGACTGTAGCTCAGTTTTGTTTTGTGGGGCGACGACTTTGTTGATAGCCGCTATGGTCTTCTGATTGACTTCAATGCCTCGTTCGTGCACCATGAATCCTAAGAACTGTCCGGCGGAGACGCCGAAAGCGCATTTGTTGGGATTCATCTTAAGACCATGTTTTTTAGTACACTCCAGGACCCTTCGCAAATCGGCTAGGTGTTCCTCGTGGCTTTTGGACTTGACCACGACGTCGTCGATGTAGATTTCCACCAGGAGGCCGATGAGCTTGTGAAAAATATAGTTCATGGCCCTCTGATATGTAGCACCAGCATTTTTCAACCCGAAAGTCATTACCACCCACTCGAACAGACCGAGATGGCCTGGACATCTGAAAGCCGTTTTGGGTATATCCTCTTCGGCCATAAGTATTTGATTGTATCCGGCGTTCCCATCCATGAAGCTAATAATTTTGTGCCCTGCGGCGGCGTCGATCAGTACATCGGCCGTAGGCATGGGGTAGCCATCCATTGGTGTAGCCTGATTAAGATTTCTGAAATCGACGCAAACGCGCAACTTCCCGTTTTTCTTATACACCGGTACGATATTGGAAATCCACTCGGCGTAACGACATTGCCGAATAAATTTTGCTTCGATTAGCCGAGTTATTTCGGCTTTTATGTCCGGTAAAATTTTAGGATTGCATCGTCGTGCGGGTTGTTGGTACGGCCGATACCCTGGTTTTATGGGTAGCCGATGTTCAACAATAGATCGATCTAATCCGGGCATCTCGTGATACTCCCACGCAAAACAATCCTTGAATTCTCTTAATAAATTTGTTAATTTACACTTGTACTCCGGATCTAAATTTGCACTAATGAAAGTCGGCCTTGGTTTGGTCCCGTCACCTAAATCTACCATCTCTAAAGAATCGGCCGACGTGAATCCGTGTCCCAGCTTCCCGTCTTCTCTGGCGGACTGATCCATTTACTGCGCTTCTTCGGAGCCGACTGCTCGGATCGGCTGTAGGCCAAAATCGGTGACCTTCAGGAAATCGGTTTCCCACACCCTACCTGATATGCACTTGACAGTTTCGCAGCTCCAATGTTGTGCGTCGGCTGCTGCGATGCTGTACGCGGAGTCGGCTTTGACCACTTCGATGTTATCGCCGATCCATTGTACAAGGCATTGATGCATAGTCGATGGGATGCAGCAGTTTGCGTGTATCCAGTCTCGACCAAGAAGCATATTATAGGACCCTTTGCCGTTAATGACGAAAAATGTGGTAGGAAGGGTCTTACTGCCGATGGTGAGGTCGACGCAGAGGGCACCGCGAGCGTTTGACACCTTGCCTTCGAAGTCCTTGAGCATCATGTCGGTCCTGGTCAGGTCGTCGTCGCTTTTTTCCAGCTTTCGGAGTACAGCATATGGCATGATGTTGACGGCAGCTCCCCCGTCGACCATCAACTTAGTGAGGGGGCGACCGTCAACATGCCCTTTAAGGAACAACGCCTTCATATGTTGTCGTTCGTCGTCTTCGGGCTTTTCGAACGTGGCCGTCATCGGTTCTAAAACCAACCTTGCTGTTTGTTCCTCTATCGCCGACACATCCTGTTGATCGGCGGGGGTCATGAACTCCATCGGCAATATGAAAACCATATTGATTTCAGCCGCCGATTCGTCACCCGCCGACTCGTCGTTGCCTTTGTCGCTTCTCTTGGGGCGCCACACCCGAGGCCTTTCTTGCTTTTTGTCCGTCGTGCCCTCTTCTTCTTGCTGTTCCCATTGGCGGAGGCGTTGGATTCTCCGTTTTTGTGATTTGGTTAAACCGTCGGGGCACCATCTGGGGTTTATTGGCCTCCCTTCTCTCCCAGCGCGTTCCCGTTCTGGTTCGCGTCCTAACGGGTTCTCGTCTGTCACCCGCGCATCGGCCATGTTTTCGAGCCGGCTGTGAACGCTGGTTTTGCTACTTGATTGATCGTGGTGATCGGTTCTGCCCCCCTGCCTATCATGGCCTCTTCCTTCTGACCGATCATATCGGTCGCTTCTGCCCCCCAGCCGATCACGCATGGAAGGGCGTTGATCATCTGAGATTCGCCGATTCCTGCTGATCGGTTCTGGCCTTCCGTCTCTAGAGCGAGACCTTGTGAACGGCCGATTGTTTCGATAGGGGCCGTTGCACTCTGGGCACGTATCAGCTGATGGAAGTCTGAGGTTATTTTCCCAACAGTGGATGAAGAATGGGCATCTCCAATGTTCCTCGTGCCGACGTATTGCTTCCTCTCGGGACCTTGATCGTTCATGTTGGCGCTGGTATTTTTGGAGCAAGAACTGGGAGGTAATGCGTGGTCCTTCTGGCTCATCGTCATCGGCCTCCATCCGTCGCTTCCCCTTGATGTCTTCAGACGAGACTTGATTCCTGGGATCGACAGCGCCACTCTTTTTTGCCGATTCGGATGTCAGCACCTTCGTTTGGAGGGGATTCTTACCCGTATCCACCATGTTGGTAGGGAACGGATGCTGATCAATCTTCATTGGTTTGGCCGGTTTTGTCGGCACTTCAAACTTGAGTCTGCCCTGTTCAATGGCCGACTGTATTTGTTGTCTGAAGATTTTGCACTCATTGGTATCATGCGACGTGGCATTGTGCCATTTGCAATACTTCATCTTCTTCAACTGCTCGGCAGAGGGGATTGTGTGGTAAGGTGATAGTTTAATCTGTCCTTCCTGGAGTAGAAGATCAAATATTTTGTCAGCTTTAGTGGTATCGAAACCGAATGCTTCCGGCTCCTTTTTGCCGAATGGGCATGATATTGGCTTCTTCCCCTTAATCCACTCTGCAAGCCCGATTTCGGCGTCTTCTTCGTCCTCTATTTCTTCTAGGAATGCTACTTTCTTTTGGAAATTCCTCCTTGGGTCAAATGGACGCACTTCTTGTCCGGACAATCGGTGGACAATCTGGCTTAGGCTCTCGAACTCTTGTGACGCATATTTCTCCTTGATGTGTGGCAGTAGTCCTTGGAAGGCTATATCGGCCAACTGTGCATCAGTTAGAGCCAAGGAGTAGCACTTATTTCTGATTTCCCGAAACCTCTGTATGTACGAGGGTATCGGCTCATCGCTTCGTTGTCGGAGGCTAGTCAGATCAGATAGCTTCATTTCGTGGACTCCAGCATAAAAGTACTTGTGAAATTGCTTTTCTAGATCGGCCCATGTGATAATCGAGTTTGGTGGTAGAGTGGTGAACCATTGGAAAGCCGATCCAGACAAAGATGACGAGAACAACCGTACCCGCAGGGCATCTTGTGTAGCTGCTTCGCCGCATTGGATGATGAATCTATTCACATGTTCTACGGTAGAAGTATCATCCATTCCGGAAAATTTAGTGAAATCCGGAACTTTGTACCGATGGGGAAACGGCAACAAGTCATATGTAGACGGGTATGGTGTCCTGTAGGTATAAGTTTGAACCTTCGGCTTCAAGCCGAATTGCTCTTGCATCACTTCTGCGATTTGCGCCGCCCAATCTGGTTGTTGCTGGGGAATAACTGGCGGCGGAATCGGCACATGTTGATAGATCGGAGCTTGAATGAAAGGGGATTGGTGAAACGGTGGTATCTGAGTATAAGCCGGTGGTGTAGTAAAGGACGGCTGCTTGTAGGCACCACTCGTTTCATCATATAGCATGAGCTCTGACGTCTTGTTGACCTCCGGAGAGATAGGTTGGTATGGAGGTATGATCGGCCGAGTGGCCGTTTGGGAAGGTGTCTGGAACAGAGGATTCCCTTGGCTGACCGATTGATTCAAACCGGTCATGTTTAGAGGTGCCCCCCAGGGTAAAGGAATAACTGGAGGGAGTGGTGTAGTGGACGGCTGGACGGAGCCGTGTCCCACAGGAGTTGACGACGTAGAGGCACCGACTCCTCCGTATCCCAAAGGAATTGATGACGTAGAGGCACCGATCCCTCCGACGGAGGATTGGATCGGCTGAGAAGCCTGATAAGCCTGATTTGGTGGAATCGGCTGAAAATACGTAGGCCCCCTGTATCCCTGTGGTATACCCCCGGCGAAGGAATTGACAACAGCATTGTGTACCATGTTTGAAAGTACCGAGGATTGGTTGATGAAAGCGTGATGAAGAGATTGCTGAATCATATCGGACATCTTGTCCGAATCTTCTGAAATCGTGATCTGGCGAGGAGTAGTGAAAGGAGATTTCTTAACAGTTTCCCCGCTTCTGGAACGACTGAAGGATTTCAAGCAAGCTTTCCGGACTTGCTCCAAATACTGATTCAGATCTTCTCTTTGGTCGTCCTTTAGATCTGCTTCCGTTACTTCGATGACGTTATCTTCGGTGATTTCAGCAGCTTTCGACATAACGGCGGTTGCAATTGTCCCACCGGGCGTGCCAAAAGTGTGTTGGCGCTAGAAATCGGTCCAGCGGCCGACACACGACCCGGGAGAATCTGCTTAGCTCCTGTTCGGGTGAATGCCCTGGTGCGGTTCGCGCGGCGTGCCAGCCAATCTGACCTGTTGATTGGCAAGGAAGAACACGTATCAAATTCGGTAACTACGATCGGCTAAGTTTCCGATCGAGAGGACAAATCGGCAGATCAGCCGATTTACTGTAGTAAAGTAACCGGCTACGAGAGAGCGCGATCCTTATAGCCTTGTAGACAGAAAAATACTAAAACAATCGGTACAAAGCTTATGAAAATAACACTAGGAAAAGATCTAATCGGCAACGAACGGATCTAACAACAGAAGGTAATAAAAGCCGATACTACCGATTCCTAGCGGGATAACTGGTGATAAAAGCTAGAAAAACAGGTAAAAAACCTATGAATCTAGTTGATATCGATAACTGGTGAATAAATCTAAACGAAACGACAGCGATACGCCGGAAGTTAAAGCTTAGACGTTACTCGATAAGCGGAACTTACAGAATCGGCCGGAGATCAAGATGATGCAGCCCTGCCAACCCGCACGAACTCGTGAGAAGAAAAAACGATGGCGAAGTCGCCTGCTTGAAAGTAGTATGAAGAATAAAGTAACTTGTTGTATTGATTGATTGTTGTCTTACAGATTTACAAAGGTAGCTATTTATAGCCCCGTACAAATAATCTTTCTTAACCGAGTAGGACTCTATCTCTAATTCAAACAGAAAACAAATATCTACAAGCACAATCCGTGTTAAACTAACTACCCCACGCTTCGTGGGCTGAACTCCACCTTATCTTTCCACCTAACCAGGCCCATATAGGCCTACTTTAGTCTTCCTTCCTGGTCGGGCGATTTCTTATCAGCAAAGGGCTGCCGATTGGGAACCTGAAGCGAAGCAAAAGCCACTTGACCGATTCCACACTGTAGCACCTTTTGACCGATTCCCAACTGTATTCTTTCGATTTCTTCCCTCTTTGACGCCGATTCTACTGATGACGAAATCTGACGTCAACAGATGGTAACGAAGCTAAGTACGAAGCAAGGGGTTGCGGATTTGAATCAGACGCACTACGCAAGCGCATATTTCGCGTGAAAATCGCATGAGCCTCCCGGGAATTTCTAATATTTTTTTAGCGCAAAACCCTTTAGTCTCGGTTGGATTTTCAAGACCTATACGTCGCATGAGGAGGCTTCAGTTTAGAAGAAAGGAAGGTTAAGCGTGTAGAGATGCAGAGGATTTTGCAAGAACGATGTTGCAGGAACGTATCTCACTCTTGTCGTCTTGAAAACACAAACGAGCTGGATCTCGTTACACCTGCTACTGGACTTCAGGTCACGGATCCTCCGAAGGGGTGTGTAGTGCCACCCCAATACGTCAAGATCTTCACAGTAGGAGAATGCTTAATCTAAATCCGTGGACAATCTGAATGCTGCTGCTGCTGTGGAGCACGCGTGTTAGCGTCCTTTGGACGATTCCCCAAATGTTGTTTGGTGGGTGTTCAGTGTTCTGTAGTTACAAACGACTTCTTGTCAAAATTTTGACAGTGTTTGTCTTACTGAACAATTGCCATAGGTCCTTTTGTTTCTATGGATTGCAATTAAGGTTCTGCAGTTTTACTTCTGTGAAGTTGGCCATTTTGCTCTATCTGTTCACAACACGAAGCCTTAATGGTAAAAAGGGTGATACTTCAGGAGTTCAACAATTCTGTCATTTGTATTAAAATGGAATAAAACATGGTCCATGCAAAAACCAAAAGCTAGAAAAAATAAAAAAAACAAAAGGGGCCAACATGGTCCAGTAAAAGAATACCTTTATACTGTTATAAAACATGGTCACCGTATTCCTCTACCTAATATTGAAATATATATCTAATAAATTTTATTTAATTCATTTTATCCAGTTGATTCATTGTTTCCCCACGGCGCAACTCGTCTGGGAGGAATACAAGCATATAGGCAGATAACTAGTACAAGAATCTACACAAGAGTCGGCAATGCACCTCTTCATTCAATGCTGGGTGACGCGTAGGCTGTGGGATATGGTGGTGAATTGGATATCCTGTATGGCGATCCAGCCGATGCTATAGGAATAGGTGGAAACTTTGCATTAGTGGTGGTTGGCGAGGGCAACAATGCATTGCTCCTCAAGGAAAGGCATGCGTTCCCTGATCATGCTCATCCCATGGACTGTATGGAAGGAGAGAAACTCGAGAATTTTTGAGAGGAAGGAATCGACAATCAACATGATTTTCGAAAAGATTAAAGACGAGGCTGCGATGTGGACTACGGCCGGGGCAAAGCAACTTTCCGTTTCGCTCGCCCGCTATTAATACTTTCCATACAAAGGACTGTAATTAATTTTTTCTTTCCTCTTTGCACTGTTTGGTGCTTTGTATTTGTCCAGTCTGGATCTTCTTCTTTTTAATATAATCGGCAGCTCTTCTGCCCAGTTCGATTCGGAAAAAAAAAACTAGTACAAGAATCCCTCGGAGCTCTAAGAATTCTCAGACACAGACTTTCGCTTCAATGTTCCCTCCTGAGTGTCTTTGTCTGAGAGGGTCTTCAGAGGCTGAAGGGTCTAGAGGCTGAGCCACGAGGCATAAGGCACGTCCTCAAAGGGCTCGTCGCCGCCGGTGTCCATCTTCTTCGACGGCGACGCCTCCTCCTCGTCGTCAGGGTCGTCGGTCCTGCTGATGAGTAAATAAACACGTGCGTCATCATCATCCGCTGTTCTATCCAAACAGCATGGAGAAAGAATTTATTATATATACGAGAAAAATAAATGGACAGCGGAGCGCGCGATCTGTGTAATGTGATGACTGCCCCCACCTTTGCTTCCTCTTCCCGAGGAACCTCTGCACTGACAGCTTCCTAGCCTGGTTGGCAGTGATGGCCGCCGATGGCTCGGCGACGACCTCCTCATCCGGGACGTCCACCACCACCACCTTCTCCGGCGGCGGAGGGTTGTTCACCGACTGTGCCATCTCCATCAGCTGCTTCCCCTTGTCCGCGGGGACGTTCTCCACCCTGATTACCTGCCCCCCGTAGAAGATGGTCATCGGCGCCTTCGTCATCTCCAGCCTGAAACAAACGAATAGATCGAGGTATATACACACCACTACTGTGAAAGTGAAACCATCTGAACCACACTCGCCAAGAAATTAAAGCAAAGAGATTGACGCTCACCTCTGCCGGGCCATGGCAGCGCCGGCGCGCACGGGGAAGAGTTGCATGGTCCTGCCGTCGTTCTCCACGGCGGGCGCCACCGGGAGCGGCGGCGGCTCCTGGAACAAGCGGGCGACGTTACCCGCCCGCGCCTGGCGCTGCCGCTGGAGCACGCATGCGCAGGTCATGGTGAACCTGCCTGATCTCCTCCCGCTCCTGGACCCCTCGGCGGCCATCTATGATCTATCCCCTCCCCTTCCTCCCTCTCTTTCTCTCTGCTTTGTGCGTGGGGAAGACCTCGCCCGGGCACTTGCTCTTATAGCCGCGAGGCTCGGCTGCGACTTCGTTTGCTTGTGCGTCAGGATTTTACCGAGGGAGCACGTGAAATGCGAGGGTTTTGCGAGAGCGCGAGCGGAGGGCTACGGGGAGTAGTCTGGCTACATCCACAACAACTGATGTGCAATAGTGTACACCGCGCTCTCTATATGGCTCCTTTCACTGTGGGTTATTTCAGGGTGATTTCTCTAAACCTTCTACACTCTTCTAATTTCGGGCTAAATTTAGCCTGCCCAATTATTTTTTGTGTTGGGTTATTTATTAGAGGCCGGAATGGACTGAGATGACTTGCTTTCGGATACGCGGTTTGTGCACTGGAGTGTGATTACATTTAATATTGTGACGAGATATATGATATCTCAACACGCATCCGATTGTGTTATGCATAGTTATATTTAATTACTTCGACGGGGTATATGATATCCGAGGCATGTATCCAATTGTGTTATGCTTAGTTATATTTAATGATTTCGATGAGATATATGATATCTCAAGCGGGCATCCGATTGTGTTGTGAATAGTTATGTTTAATTATTTCTACGAGATACGCGCTATATCTGATACATAGAAAGAAATAAGTGATTCCTTTTATTACGGACAAAGTACTAGATTGGCTTCTGCGCTTTATTGTCGTTTCTGTCGTCGAGCGGAAGAATGCCCCATCCTCTTCTACCTTTTGTGATAACTAGAGATATAGTGATTTTCTCCTTGCAAGCTATGCTACCTTTTTTTAGCTTATTGTTGTGTTTTTGTCATCGAGGACAAAGGGTCCCGTTTCCGCTACTTCTACATGAGTGGGATATAACACACAAGTAATCCTTGTTTCCCAATCCCCTTCCTTAACATACATAGATCAACCCCTAGAATTCTTCCTAGTATACCATTTGTAGTGTGCGATGATTGTACATGGAGCAAATTATTGTGTGTCGCTAACTCAAGTACTAACAAATAGAAATGGCAAGGAACATAGGAAAATGTTGGTCTTGATAGCTCAAAGTAGGCATGTACATGGAGCAAGCTGTTGTGTTTCGCCATCAAACAACGTGATAGTGGAGAGTCTTCATGGACGGAAGGTCATAATACCAATTGTGTGCTCCCTATTGAGGAAACCAAGCAATTTTCTTTCAAGGTAATAAGGCAGAAGCTCGGCCAATCTAAAATATTAATATGATTATTTGAAACTTTCATGCATATTTTAGTTAGGTTTTCAACGGCATTTGAGTTCTAAACATATTTTGCTGCAACCCTAGCAGCCCTATATTTGTAGTTATTACCCCATTTCTATTGGTAGCTCCTACTGTCCTACCACCTGTGGCTATTGGTTTTATGAAACCGCTACTTTACTATTTATATTCCTACGGTTCTGCAGTACCCTTCCTAATTTTCCCTACAATGATCCAAACCTTACGCTTTCCAAGTAATAATAATATTCAAAGTTTTCCAAATGCTAAATTAATAATGTTCAAAGATTTCCAATTTCTAAGTGTGCCCTTGGCTACAATAGACAATGGGCTGCAAAATGGACATTTTCGGCGGAGCACATAAAGCTAGGTCTGGCCCAATCGCTAAATTAATTGGACCTGCTGCGATAGATAATGGGCCGCAAAATGCTACCTTTATTTCAGTTGACTATAATACCCATTTGCAGGAGCCAGCAGCATCGTTCACCTGCACATCTAGGCCCACGAGAAATGTCAACAATTGCCGGCCTGTTCGCTTCAGCTTATTTAGCTGGCTTATCAGCTACCAAATAGTGATTTCCTCTCACAGTAAATCAGCCGTTTCAGCTTTTCAGCCAGCTTATAAGCTGAAATGAACAGGCCCAGGCTAGGTTCGCATGATACTTTTGCACCCCGGCCCCAACTCAGGCACATGCGCACGCGGAATAAACTGGACAATAATGTGCTATTGCATCTTATAGAATCATCTGGGCCGGGAATATATAGACAAATCTCCCATTGAGCACATTGGCTTCATATGAAACCCTCAATTAATAAATTCGAAAAAGAGGATCCCGCAAGTCCATCATCTCTAACTTTATAGCATACTCTCTCCTGCTGAAATGTTCTTGCGGGTACCTATCCGTCACCTTCTATGAAATGCCAAGCCAAGACGATGGAAAACCCAACTACTTTGTTACACAAGCACCAGTCTCCATAATGCGCTGAAAGACTTTAACCAACCAAATCATTGCGTGGGCATAGAAATTTTGGAAGTCCTTATGTAAGTTATAATCATTTTTTTTGAAAGTTGTGGGATCCAATTTCTGGGTAAAAATCAATTGGCAAGCTATAGGACTTGTTTGAAATTAATTCACTGTGTATACATGGTAACTCCAACTAGTAGTAATAACTGGAGCAGCAGTGTATGGGAGGATTTGGTGGGGGAGTGCAGGAGGGTGGACAGCAGTGGGGTACGCAGAGCAAAGGTGGGGGTACTCTTACCCTGTTGAGAACCTGTCAGAAATAAACTTGTTGTCCATAGTGGTCAAATAAGTTTCTACGTCATAACGGAGAACGCATGCATGCAGGAGGTGCCTTGTGGTGCACTACGACGACATATACACACATGCATGTCCTAGCTAGGAACTAGCAGCAGCGGCGAATCGTAATTGTCAGCTAGCACGATGTGCCGCTGATTTGGATGTGACGCATCGCGAGGACGTTGTTACACGTTGATCGGTTGGCATGCAGCTACGCCCAAAGCCATCAGTTTCTGAGATCTGATAAGAAACACAACTGTTCGCTTCAGCTTATAAGCCGGCTGAAAAGCTGAAACGGCTGATTTGTTGTGAGAGGAAAATACTGTTTGGTGGCTGATAAGCCGGCTGAATAAGCTGAAGCGAACAGGCCGAACAACGCTGGCTGGATCTTCGTCGAGCCCGGGGTGAGTGCTGAGCGCGCGGCGGCCAGTGACGACCTGGCACTTGCTGGTTCCAGCGAGTATGTACTTGTCTTTCTATCACTCACGTCGTCGTGGGTCTTGTCATACTCTTAACAAACTTCCCACTTTCTCTGCGAGGAAAGCAAAAGCAACGTTCGAGTCCACCTCGAAGTCCGTGAGCAGTCGGCACCAAAAATAACGCTCAGGTGCATACGGATTCCGTTTTGAGTGTTCTACATGTGTATTGAAAGCTAAGGAGATAAGCTTTCCAATGACACCGGTCTTAGGTCCAAATCTGCTCGGAGTCAACAGCAATCGTCAAAACAAATGGACATCCAAAATCTACCAGGGTGCTGCGCCATCGTCTTTTGGGCCGTTGGTCTGTTTATCGTATTGAAGCCTATGGGGCGAGTCCAAGGAGGTCATGCATGACCTAACCCTCATAAATTCAGTAGCCGTTGTCATATAAGGGTTTGGGTTTTGCTTAGATTCAATCTGTCATTGACAGGTGCCGTTCATCGGTTTGTGAGACTCCAATTTCGTATGCTTAATTCAAGGTTTTCTGCAATTGAGTTGTGTTCTTCCTTGCTCTTTCTTGTATTCTTGATTCACTTGCAAGAGGTAGTCTTCGTGGCGAGGTCAACCGGGCTGCGTACGGTTGATAACTAGTGGAAAAGTGGTGCTTCGATTGCGGGTTCGGATCTTGTTGATCAGAAGTCGGATCAAGTATGTTACTACTCCACCAAATCGAGAGTTATCCTTACCTGATGTAAAATCAGGCACCCTAGTTCCCATCACAGAATTCATACGCGATGAACATGAGAGAGAAAAAGAGAGACAAAGATCGAATTGCATTGTCCTTCCACGGATCGGAATAAAAATTCTTTTTTCTTAAAGAAAACCGTAGAACCGTTTTAGGGGCAATTGCAGGCCTTTCAGCCTGTTCATTTGTCTGAAGGGGCTTTTCTATTTATTTATATAAATTTACATCAAGATGTAATAACAAAATGTAGAAACGGCTGGATGTACTCACAGAACATGCATGTTTTACAGTGTTTGGTTTGCTAAATACCTGAACCTTCCATCTCTCATTGCAATTAGCATGTAGTTTTACTGCTCTACAGCCGTTCCTTTTGCTTTATCTGTTCAGAAGAGAAAGCCTTGTAAGTTTCCTCGCAACATAAAAAAGAAGAAGAGAAAACCTTATAAGTGATTAAAAAAAGGTGATATGTATTATTCCTTTAGGAATGCTCCTTATGGACAACGCCTTTCAGAACACTGTTCAGATCTCAATATTTGATCCATATTGATGGTACATACTATGCTTACTAATTGCTCCTATTTGAACAAAAAATGGAGCCAATTTAATTGGAAATATAACACAGATACAGTTTGAAGAATATTTACTAAAGCAACGGCGAATTTCATCAGGAAAGAAACCGGTGAGTTTGTTACAACCCATCACGGCGGGCACAGCAGAACTGTCTATCACATAAAATTGTTCATGCAAAAAACTAGTTGCTGAGTGCAGATCGATCATCGATGGTCACTGAAAAGGATCCGCATGAGAGCCGAGAGCCATCGACAAAGTTGTCTTGGGCGTCGCCGTCAGTGTCTTCATGTCCTCCTCAGCGAATTGAGGTGTGTGGGGTGCGCAGGGTGAGCTCGAGTGACGGCTCGTCGTCGGTCACCGGTGTGTGGGGGGTGCGTAGGGTGAGCTCGAGTGACGGCTCGTCGTCGGTCACCGGTGAAGCCTCTCCGGCGGTGTCGAGGGACGCCTTCTCCCAGAACGCTAATTCCTCTTCTCCATCTTCGTGTTGTTGCTGCTGATCGTCAGAATGCACGTCGCCGTCGGCGGCCACCGCACCCCGCGGCATCTCCCTGTCGCGGGTGACGAGGTCGTCATCGTCGTCGTCGCACGGGCCGCCGAAGAGCGCCTCGTACATCGCTGCACGTTCTACGTCGTCTTGTTTTTGTTGTAGATCGCCGGAGCGCACGCCGGCCGCCGCAGCGTCGACCTGCATAGGGTACGAGCCCGTGGGCTCCTGCTCCTGCAGGTCGTCGGGCCGCAGCCCCATGGCCTCTAAGAAATCCTCGGTGAGGTGGTCTTCCTCCTCCTCCATCATCATCTCCATGCCTTGATCTACTAGTGCTTCGGTAGATCCGTTGACGGCGGAGTCAATCTAGGCGTAGAGCACTAATCTGGTCTCTCTCGTCGAGATCTTGTGGTCGATTGCTGCCCTCATTGTGCTCTCTCCCCAAATTTATAACCTCAGAATGCTTCAACCTGATCCATGTACGGAACCGAGTCCGACCAACTCGATCGAGTCCGACCGTATGCTTGAAGCATTCTGAGGTGGGACGCACGTTTTCCTCTCAGATTAACTATAAATAGGATACAATAATACTCCATCCCTGCTAAATTACTGTTCGCTTTGTCTTTTCTATATAATTTTTAATATACCTAGATACATATTATGTTTAGACACATAGAAAATATTATGTATATGTAGAGAAAAGGTAAAACGGGTAGTATTTTAGGATAGAGGGAGTCTTGTTTGTTTTTACCGATCGATTATTTGATTGATTTTATGGTCAGTTTCAACACTCATCGCATTTACGTATCAATTTTACTGACAAGGTGACAAATAAAACTTGTCAAAGCTTTTTCTATTCATATCTTACTTATCAGGTGGAGATCGTTTAGCAGCTTTAAAAAAAGATAAACTCTATAAATTTCTATAAAAATAAGAAAATCCAGGCATAATTGACTCTAATTGATATTGATAATAATAAACGCTCTATTATGTTTTCTAAATAATTACCCACACCTGCTCTTAGAAGAATAGTTAAAGTAACCAACGAGTGAACTGTGTTTCCTGTGGTAGAACTTACCTACCAGGTTTGAATTCTGGACTCAACATGGGTGCTCGTATTTTTGTGGAGTTTCACGAGTCGCTTGACGCCACCCGAGTGCTTAATACTATATGGAATGCTATGTTATACTCACACATGATCACTCTTTCAAACTAACTCAAATATTTCACTTAAATTACACAAATCTCACAATTAAAGGTTGGGGAGAGCTTTTCAGGCATCTGGAATATGTCAAGGCTTGCAGAACTAGCATCCCTCAAAGGAGAAGGTTAGGTTTTATGAAGGGTTTACTATTTAATTGAAAGGGTTTTGGGTTTGAGTTAGCCCGGGATTGGAGCAGATAAACTTAGATAATGAAACAAGTTATAAAGTTAGCCCGGTATTGGAACCGTAAGACTGCACTACAGCCCCACACGTCAGGTTGGTAAATGAACACAGCATGAGGGCTAAGCACAGGGCTCAATGTGGTACAATCTGGTACAGTAAAAAACAAACAGAAAGAAAGAAAGAAGCATGCTAGAGATCTCTCCTAGCGATTAACAGATTTATAGCCTGATAGAATCGTGGATGAGGTGGAAGACTATTAGCTGCAGTCTTTCTAGAGAGTAATGGTTTAATTTGCCTCGCATATATCCAAACCATAGCAAACCAAATTCAGGTAACAGTCAAGAGTTTACCTCAAGAAAACAGCTGGGTTCACCAGCTTACAGGGAGGTAAATAGCAGCTTCAGCTATGGTCACCAGCTTACATCGGATAAGCTTTGGTTTGCTAGTTCACCTGCTAACCTTCCCTTCCACACAACCTAAATGTTTGGCTTTTATTATTTTTAAAATTGTAACGGTAGGAGGTCTACCTTATTTCATTGATAGAAGAATGCAGCACCAATTGCACAGGACTTCTATTTCCAGGCTACTGGGTGGCAACACATTAGAAGAATTACGAATGGATAGCTATTTGTTGATTTTCATTTTTAGATGGTTGATTCATGCCTTGACCTTGACTGATCCATGATTGTAATATTTGAAATCTTAGACTGATCCGTGATTGTAAGATTTGAAATTTTTGACTAATCCGTGATTGTAATATTTGAAATCTTCTGAACTACGCAATAAAAAAGGCTGTGTGCATCAATTGACGCAGAAGCCGAGGTAATCCCCATCTCGAAAAAAAAGAAGAATGCAGCACCAATCCAAAAGGGTAGACACCATTTAAGCAACAAAACAACAGTGTGATCACACCTATGCACCTGAAACACTACCAAAGCTGTGCAAAGCAGGACAACTATTACGCTAAAATGTCAACACTGGCCTCACCTGAACTAAGAGTTGGGGTTGGGTGCTTCTTTTTCAGATAAAAGGCTATCGCTCAGCTTAATTAAATTTGTTAGGGAAGCTAAGAGGTTAAAATGCTATACAGTAAACAGTAAACATATATACTGAGATAAACAAGTTTTAAGCTGAAAGATCACATCACACAGAGGAAATCGATTTGTACAAAACCAACACGCAAGCAAAGCACAGATTATGCCTTGATGTGCTTAATTTGGCCCACTGCCTCTATGATATTGTCTGGGTCTGAGTGCTTCAGAAGAGCTTCCAGTTCTGCAAGCAGACCAATTAGTCTAGTAGATCAGCCTGGAATTCCATTAGAATATGCTCAATAGACATCTTATTCTGTGCATTTAATAGAGAGTCCAGCAAACCGATGCACTGCTCCCAAACCACAAGATCTCCCAGGTCGATCCAACAGATGATATCACAAACCGATTTCGGAGTTAGGTCAAATCAAAAGTCTCCTGCAAGCATGTCCACCAAAAAAACATCATATGCTCAGCATTGTATCCCACCATACACAATAACGAATTTCCCATCCCCTGAGTGCTGTTTTTCTTGAGTTGCACTCCAGAATGGAGTCTCACCATCAAAAGTCTGCCACAAGAACATCTTTATATTTTCTGAGCTAAAGATTCAGCAAATCAATTTGAATCAAGCACTTCTTTCTAGCCTATAACATCAGGAACTAAGGAAATGATATACACATCTGCATGCATGTTTTGTTATCTGTATGACTGTATGTCCATTTCAAAAGTCTTGATTGGGGTCACCCTGCTTAAAAACACACCAATTTTTTTATCTACTTGATGTGTGAAACTATCCTAAAATCTTTCTCATCTTGCTATGTTTGGTTAAAACTCTCATTCATATAGGGAGAAAGTAAAAACCGACTACACCTAAATGAAATTAACAAAGCAGTACATGTATCAAGTTAGCTGCTGGAAAAGAAACTCTTTAATAATATTATTATTAAACAAGACCCCAAATTAATGAGCATGCGTATGACTCATTCTCAAGCAATTTGGTACAAAATGAAGAACTGCATTAGTATATCAATTGTACAAATAATATGCGTAGGTGATCCCAAGATTCTCACTGCTTAGATAATCCTTTTAGATGCTACGCTTCCAATCTATTATACGATAAAAAAAAGAAAGAGCATGTGTGACTAGACAGAACATCACTAAGCCATTTTTCACACAAGCCTTACACTTGGGCAGTCTGTAATATGGATAGCTAAAAACAAGTATCTTATAATCCATATATATTATATAAGAGTAAATATCTTATATAAAAAACCCACTAAGTGTCATTAACCCTATTTCTCTCTTCTCCGGTGCAGCCACGCCATCTCAATAATATGTCCAACAGTTTTCAGCAGCTCAGGTGATCACCACCATCCACTCCTCTTGGCTTTGCTAAGATCGAGTAATTCCAGTAACTCACCCCCCCCCCCCCCCCCCAGCAGAGGAAAATGGCATTGTTTATGCTGAGTAACGTTGGCATGCGAACACCTTGCACTTGCCGAGGTGAACTTAATGGAGTGATCACCCTCATGGTGTAGGGCCTAACCGAACGAGTTGCTCTGGTAATTTTCGATTTTTCTAACTAAGGAGACTACGACATCGCCTCTCACCCTGGAAATTAGGAATTACTAGAATTTATAG
>NC_028454.1:3567147-3621078 GCF_000263155.2 Setaria italica | reverse complement strand
CATTTTACACGACACCCTGTGCAGCGCAGGCTGAGGTTTCCTTCTTTCAAAGATTTGTTTATGCTTCTTATATTCTCTAACATGGACAATTCTTACCCCTCAAGATGCCACTGGAATCCTCATATGGTGCTCTCCATTGCTCCTCCGTTAATTCTCCCAAGGAGATTCACAGCAGGTCGAATGCCATTGCAGGGCTAAAGGATTCTACAATATCAAAAGTCTGTCTCAGGATGAAGATATTGTCAACCATCAACTGACCATCATGATCTCACTGTTGGCTACATCAAAAAAAGGAGAACTACACCTCCAAGCTAGTTTAGGAAAAGAGGGAACTAGAGAAAAAAAAAGCAAAAAATTGTACACTTATACTAAGTGTTTCTCTTACACAAAAAAAAAAGACTACACTCAATAATTGCTGTTCAAGATGGGCATCCGCCATTTTCTACATTTTCCATATGGTCATCAATTTTCCTACTTCTACATGATATAGCCAAGATTCAATTGTAATTTCAAAATTATGGTTTCTAATTCATTTTTGAAATGGCATTCAGTCTACCATTCAGTCTTAACCAGGTGAACGGCGAGATGATGCAACGCTAGCAAGACGGAAACAAACTACGCAGATAATCACACGGCATACCCTTAAATTCGTTAGGAATTATAGATCGACGCCTCGCCCTTGAACGTACCTCTCTGCTCCAGCTGATTCCGGACAAAATGGCTCCCAATCTGATGAATTGGATGGAGAATTTGATGCTAACCGCCTCTGCTCGCTGGCCGCCTAGTCCTCGGTGGCTCAGTCCCCCGCCTCCTCTCCCCTCCACCTCTCGTCCGGTTCGATTAGTAGATGGAATGGACATTTGGACAATTCAGTTGTTGCTTTGGTGACCTTTTCTTTGCCAATTGCCTAGATTCTATTTTCTGTTCTTGAATCTTGATGGATAAATGGAAGTGACTAGCTGTTTGCCTATTTATGTCCTCTGTTCTGGATAGGCAGATCGTATCAACTGCCAAAGTGACTGGTTGGTCGCCTACAGAGGTGGATCATATCATCGCCCTGTTCTTGTCCATATGGTGGATAAGGTTCAAGCTATGTTCTCTTTACTAAATTATTACTTCTATCACGTTTTGTTTGCAGTGTCGAGCTTTCGGTGGCGAGCATGGACGATCAGCAGACCGCCCACCTCCTGTTCTGCGTGCTGTCGCCTGGCTTTCCGGACAATCTCAGCCCAGCAGCCTCCTCTTCCGTTCGGGTACTGATGCCATGGAGAATCCCACGTGGCATGTCATCTGGGAGAGCTCGGCTGGAAACACAATTTCCCAGGCGAGCACGGCAAATTGATGCGATGCGGACCTCCAAGGCTCCATCGACGGCCCCTCTGTCGTGCCCCAATCAAGGGCTTGCACTGCGGACAGAGTCGGAATCGGACTACTCCGATCCGACTCGGTTGAGTTGGCGGGGGCGAGTCGGTCCAGGTTGCCAATTCCGAATTTCCGATGGGAACGGGGGCACCGTAGCTATAACCTATAAATTTAGGAGGCCGCGTACGTAGCAATCCATCCGATCTGATCGATCGCAACTAACCAAGGCCGCGTGCGCCCTAACAGATCGAGCTAGCGAAGCCATGGCGGAAGAACTTCTCGTGGGCGGCTTCTCTACTCAAACCAAGGCCATGCGCATGCGCGCCGCCGCCTTGGCCTCCGACACCGCGGAGGAGTTCCTAGAGCTGATCCAGGACTTGATCGAGCCCGCAGAGTCGTCACCGATGGAGGATCAGCAGCAGCAACATCATCAAGAAGAAGAAGACGAAGCAGCAGAGATCGCGGAGCTGGACCTCTTCTGGTCGCGCCTCATGGAGCGGCCCGACGAGTTTGACTACTACCCGCCCTTCGACTCCACCAAGAGCGCAGTGCCCATGGAGGGCGTGCAGGCGTGGGCCGAGGAAGACCGGGAGCTGTTTGACGAGTTCATCAACATCTTTCTTGACGTTGAGGAAGGAGACACCGCGGCCATGGAGGATGACGGCGAAGACGCGTGGGCCGAGGACGAAGATGACTTCTTGGACGACGGCTTCATCCAAGATATCGCTGGGGGAGGAGGCCACGCCGGCGCTGTGGCGCCACCGCTCGATCTCGAGCTCAGATTGTAGATTAAGATTTCGAGTCTGCCGCGTGCGTGATTCTCTTCTTCACAGCTACTCAAAGACAAACTTTTAGATGGCATAAGAATCCTTCTCTTTGTTTGCACGTAGATTTGTATTTTCTTTCCGTTCTTTGTTTGCAAGACAGCTGCTGTGACATTGATGATATTACGTTAACTTTTTTGTTCAAACACTGTAACTCTGTACTAACTTGTAGATGCACAGTCGTTCTTGTACATATTTGCCTCGTTAAGTTGTTTGTTTGCCAAGGATCTGTTGTCGATGTGGATGGAATGAAAAACTCTGTTGTTGCATTGGCGATAGGTTCTAGTATTTTCTGTTCTTGATGGACAAGTGGAAGTGACTAGCTGTTTGCCTAGTGATGTCCTCTGTTCTTGATAGGTATTGACATCGTATCAAATGCCAAAGTGACCGTTCACCTAATTCTGTTCTTACCATCGTCCTGCTCTTGTCCATATGCAGTCTAAGGTTCATGCTATATGTTCTCTTTGCTAAGTTACTTCCATCACGATTTGTTTGCAGTGGCAAGCATGTAAAACGATCAGCAGAAGAAATTTATTTTATGCAACACGTTAGGAAGATCCTACTACCTCAACGGACAACGGCTCAACTATTCACTGGAGAAGAAACATTAGTCCCAGAAGAATGGGAAACTAGGCCGAATTGACGACGAACAGTAACATGCGCAAGCAAGATCCATCAAGAAATTTGTCTTAGTGTCGTCGATCACGTTCGCGCACGTCATCTCGCCGTGTGCTCGGTGAGGCGGTCCTGAGTAACGTGAGCTTGAGCAGTTGATCGTCGCCCGATGACACCGCCGCCGGCGGCGCCTCTCTCGCGGAGCCGTCGTCGAACCGGCGGGCCTCTACGCCGCCGTCCAACGACGCCGCGTAGCCGGCCGTGGGATCGGCCGGCGCGTGCGAGGAGTCGTCGAGGAAGAACTGCTCCCAGAAAGCGTCGTTGCTCACGCCGTCACCGTCGTCGGGCGCCGCACGGGCCTCCATCGACGACTGCCCCGTGGGTATGGCGGGCTCCGTCGTCCAGCCGCCCTGGGTGCCGGTGAACACGCGCGAGTCCTCCTGCGGCCGCTCCTGCGCCTCGACGCGCCGCTCCGACGCCCACTTGTTTTCCGTGGGATAATAAGATAACTACTCACTCTGTTCTAAATTCACTCTGTTCTAAATTATACCTATGAACGTAGCTATACACTTAGATATAGTGTAGGTCTAGAAAAACTAAAACGATCTACAATTTGAAACGGAGGAGTACTACCTATCACCGCTTCTTCATAAAACATCATTAATTACCCAGATTGTCTAGCATACTTTCTAAGTACTCTACACTACAATTGGAGTCAGTGAACAAGAGTCTAGAGATCTCAAAAAAGGGCACATAAACACAACAATTGCAGTTTCAAGTGAACGAATTGAAAGGACCATTTTATTAAGACAGTAAATTGTTGGTTCAATGTACATTCCGCACTCAGCTGATAATACATTTCCCTGCCAAACACGGAAGAGTATAGCTAAACAATCATTTGCCTTAATTACTAATTAAACTTTGTATCTCAAGATACAAAGACACTTTACAAAAAAAAAATGAAGTAAACACTTTACAAATACATCACACCAAATGGACCAGGGACATTTTACAGGTTCTTAAAAAAGCAACAAGAACACATAATGTTCCTCCTAGTGGATTAGAGAACACACACACGTAAAAAGTGAGGGCCCTTGTCCTGAATAAGAAAATGCAGTAGAGAAATAGAAAAAAAAGGCATCAGGGCTGAACACTGTACACCTCACTCCTTTGTTGAATCACCAAAATAAAACACAAGCATTCAAGGCTTCCCTAGGGGTAACTCAGATTTTTTTGCTAAAAAACATCAATGCCAGCACAAAAGGATCATCTTTGCACACATAAAGCCCCTTGTACACATCCCATCCCTGGTTGTTTGACATGCGCGCCAAATGGACTGAACCAGTGAAACAAGTTTCAGCCCGAAACTGAAAATGAATGAAGTTATAACAGATACATCGTACGAGTCCTATGAAGCATGGATTCACACCAGTTCTAAGCTAGGAAAAACAACAAGGAGGTATGAGCACGGCAGCCTAAGATCGGAACATCAAGACTGCACAGGCCCACGTGTCAGGCTGGCATTTCAACATGGCAAGAGGGCTCAAAGAAGACACGTGGCTGAATCTGGAGGCGATAAAATGAAAACCAAAGCAACCTAAAGTTTGCTCCCGTCTGAAAGAAGCATGGATGAGGAAGAAAACATTAGCAGCAGATTTTGTAGAGAATAAAGGTTTGTCTCATGCTTATATTGAAACTTGAAGCAGCGAACCAGGTTCAGCAGTTACCAGCTACCATGTAGACATTAGCAAGAGCTTCTAGTTGCTGAAACGTTCCACATAATCTGCATGTCTACTGTTCTTTACTTCATGTCAATTTCACGAGTCATGCTTGGCTCCCTCTGCTCAAACAAACTCATCAATATATCTGAAATCTGAACCCCCTTGATGTGTGAAATTATCCTAAAACCCTGCTTATCTTGATGTGCTTGTATAAAACCATCATCCCTCTGGGAGATCAAAAGTAAAATTCAATTAGGTTGAAATGAAATTACCAAAACAGAAAAGAAGAGAGATGCCTAAGGGGGGTAAGGGCTACATGGTGGAACACCTGAAAAGGAGGGAAACAGGTAGGTATTCTAGGGACAGGAGCTCAATGCAGAGCAAATTACTTTGGGCACAAAAGAGGACATAAACACATAAAAAGCGCGTACTATGGCCACAATGATGAACAGGCAGACAACATACAGGAGAATGGTTAGCATAGTGCCCTTTAAGCAGATACTTTCTCTTATATGGTGTGGCTTTTGCTACATGCAATACAAAGTAACAAACTATGAACACTAAAGGCTCCAACACTCTGTTTGCAGCAAACACTCTTGCCAATTTGCTCCAGATTAAATGAAATGAAAGTACCAAAGCAACACATGTCTTAAATTAGCTGCTGGAAAGACTTACAACACATTCTCTCAAGAAATTTGGTAAGAAATGAAGAACTGCAGTAATCTAGCAATCCTACAAAAATATACAGTTATACATAGCGGACCCGTCAATGCTTACAGAGTTTAGATGGTCCTATCAGATGTCATCCTCCCAATCCAGGGGCGGATTTGGGCCTAGGGCCATAGCCCTAGGCGTGGCCCAAAACTTCCTTTATAGCCTCTTAATTTTCCCATGGCCCAGGTTGTTATTCCCATGAAATGGCCTAGTCTTGGCCCATCAACACATCAGCGAAGGCCTGCGTTTGAAGCTCAGCAGCTGCCTGCCGGCCTGGTTGCGGCTTAAGGCCCACTGGCACATCCAGGAAGGAATCGCATAGTGGCCCACTGGCCCTAGGCGTGCAAATTGGCCAGCTCCCCCACTGGAAAAAAATTAGGTGCGGACGGTCCCCAAAGCACTCACCGTGCGGACCTATTCCAGATTGGTGCCGTGTGGCGACTCGATCCATCCAACGACTGCTCAAGCGTACGTACCTCTGCCTGGGAAAGACTCAGCTCATCTCCCAAAAAAAAACCAACGTGCGGCTCGGCTCCCAGTCCCAGGAGAGGTCAACACTGGAACTCGGCTCCCAACGTAGAAACGCACCCGTGCGGCCGCCCTCCTGATTTCTGCCGCGTGGGTGTCTAGCGCACGAACGGAAGCGCGCGCTTGGCTCTGTCGCGTGGGAACGCCTGGGCCGCTGGCTCGCTCGGCTCGCTCGATCGATCCGTCGCTAGCTCGCTCGCTCGGCTCATCGTCAAAACCAGATGGGAAATAGAAACCAGCGCATCTAGCAGAAACCGTCGTCCACTCGCGTTAAAACCTCCGCTAGATGAGAACCGCGCCGCCTCTCGTCAAAACCTCCGCGTGAGGATCCGTTCGTTGTCTGCCACCACATCCCTTGTGTGTTGCCGACGTTGCTACCGTTTTCCGACGCCGTAGCCTCGATCAAGAGAAGACGTCCTTGTGCGATCCTGATCGTGGCACAGGAGGACAGCCGCCATAAAAATCTTCGATGAGCATCCCAGCCATAGCAGCCGTCATGGGAGAAGGAGGCCAGGAGGATAGCAGTCTGCATTCCACGACAGGAGAAGCCTCCTCACATATCGCAGCTGCAATGGCGGTAGGAAGCTAGGAGAAGGACAACGTTCTCGACTGGTCGCTTATGATGTCGTCTGTGCCTGCCCTAGCACACAACGGAATGCAGCCAACGCAGGTACATATTTTTTTCACATTCTTTGGTCATCATGAGTTTTCACGTGTGTGTTTGACCGTGTTACATGACCTCTAGCTCCACTGATTTGTGACCATATATATGCTAGATTGCACAGAACTACTCCGACAATAACATCGGAGTTTGTTGCATGATACCTGAAGAAATAGCAGATGAAGCACAAGATAAGGTAACTAAATTACAAATAATTTATTTAACTGAGAGCATAATTTATTTCGTATCGTAAAGATAAGTCACATTAATTCTGACTTAATGTACAATAGATGGCTGATGAAGTTGTGCAACCTATGATCGTTCCTAAAGTTGGAATGGCTTTCGAATCAGAGGATGAAGCTTATGAGATGTACAACACCTATGCTGGTAAGATTGGGTTTAGTATTAGAAAGAGCCATATAAAGCGACGAGGTGATGGGACCCTACGTCAAAAGTATTTGGTTTGCAGTAACGAAGGTCATCGAGAAACTGAGTCATCAAGGCACACTACAAGGACGGATTGCGATGCTCGTGTTTAGTTTAGTGTCAGTAAAGAGGGGATTTGGACAGTGCAAAAGGTTATACTTGATCACAACCATTACCTTGCTAGTCCAAATAAAAGGGACAAGCTGAGGTCCCAACGAAGTGTTCAAGAAGCGGACAGGAAGCTAATTGGGCAGATGAGGCAATCCGGGATGAAGTCAGCCCAGGTTTTTGAGTTTATGAAGGAGTTTTATGGAGGAGCCGACAAAGTGCCATTCTCACGGATGGATTGCAACAATGAGATTGGCCGTGAGCGCAAGAAGTACTTAGAATCCAATGACGCAGAAACACTACTAGAAGCGTAAGCAGATAGAGGATCCAACTTTTTTTATGCCATGCAAATAGACAAGAAAGATGGTCGGATAGCTAATTTCTTTTGGGCAGATGGCCAATCTATCATGGATTACGCATGCTTTGGTGATGCTGTGTCATTTGACACAACGTTTCAAACCAATAAGTTTGAAATGCCTTTTGCTCCATTCCTCGGAACCAACCATCACAAGCAGACTATCATTTTTGGGGCTGCATTGTTGTTTGACGAGACTATACCATCATTTGTTTGGCTATTTGAAACCTTTCTAACAGCAATGTCAGGCAAACATCCTAGCACAATCTTCACTGATCAAGATGCGGCCATGGCAGGAGCAATTGCTTATGTATTTCCAAACACAAGTCATCACCTTTGTTTGTGGCATATTTACCTTAATGCTGCTAAACACCTCGGCCATGTAATTCAAAAGCATCCTGACAAGTTTCTACCTGATTTTAAGAGATGTGTCTATGAAGACAGATCGGAGTTTTACTTCAAAAAGAAGTGGGATGAATTGTTGCATGACTATAACCTTGAGGACAACAAATGGATGGCAAACCTATATGATTTGAGGGCAAAATGGGCTGCTGTGTGTCGTGACTCATTTACAGCTGATATGAACTCGACCCAAAGGAGCGAAGGTATGAATAATGTATTCAAGAAAAGATTTCGTAGAAAACTGGGTCTTTCGGAACTTCTTGAAGAATGTGAGAAGGTTTCCAATAGTCTTCGTAATAATGAGTTGGATGAAGATTTTAATTCACGTCGAAAGAGCCCAGTTACTCATATTCCTCTGTTGAAGACCGCATCTGAGTCATATACAAGGAGGATGTATAAAGAGTTTGAGGAAGAATTTAACAAACAATTTTCATTCTCTTGTAAGTTGTTGCGAGCCGAAGGGTCAATTCTGACATATACGGTTACACATATGCATTCTGATTATGGAGCAACTGTCATGTTCAACAAAGCAGACAGTACCATTACATGTGCTTGCAGAAAGTACGAATCCGTAGGTACGTATATATATTCAAATTTGAAATTGCAATAAATTGCTGCTCCAGATCACAAAAACCGATATCTTGGTGCGAAGTCTTGCTAAAAATGGGTTGCAGTAAACGTGGACTAACAATTTATTGGATCCATGCATTAGTCTCAGACAACTCATGCACTTCCTTGCCGCCATTATCTCTGTCAGAGTACCTCCAGATAACCAGAAGAATAACTTGCATAGAAAGAACCATGCACTTGCCACCATTATCTCTGTCATTCAGCCTTAAACTAATCTGAAGCAGTAGTGCAATAACAAACTTAAACAATATCCCACCACCTGGAATGACCAATTTTGCTTGAGGAAAGAAATGACAAAGAAGGCAACAGAAGCCTTCTTTGGCAGCTCAACATAATAACATACACACACCAAGGCCGAATCTTCCCCACTGGAAACATGGAACACGCACCACCCAAGTACCCGACCCAACTGGATAAATTCCCCCAGCCCCAGCTGGAAATGGCATTCACCAGGCGAACGGTAAACTGATGCAACGCGAGCAAGACGGAAACAAACTGCGCAGATAATCACACGCCATAGCCTTTAAATCAGTTAGGAATTATAGATCTGACGCCTCGTCCTAGAGCGTACCTCTCTGCTCCCGCTGATTTCAGACAAAATGGCTCCCAATCTGATGAATTGGGTGGAGAATTTGATGCCAACCGCCTCTGCTCGCTTGCCGCCTAGTCCTCACCCTCCTCCCTCCTATCCCCTCTTCAGTCTTCCACCCTCCGCGTCCGGTTCGAAGCAATAGAAAAGAGCCCCGCAGGTTCCCCCGGTTTGCGAACCCGACCACCCAACCCGGCTGAGCCGGACCGACCCGAGCAATTTGACAAGTCAAATACCTCCTCGCGCCCGCGCCTCCTCTCCCCTCCCGGCTGTCTCCTCTCCTCTTCTCTCCTCCGCACAAGAAACAAGAAGCACCGCTGCTCCTCTCCCTCGATCAAGAATCCCCGGGTCGCCCAAGAAGCCTCTCCCGCTACTGCTTCGGCGACATGGACGAGGCCTCCGCTTCCTCGCTCGTCCGGGAGCTATACCGCCTGCCCCCCAGCATCCCCATAGAGGAGACGTTCGCCCGCTCCCTACCACGCCAGTGGTTCGAATTCCAGCGGAGCGGACCGCCTATCAAGATTGGATGGATTTTCGAGGGGATCTTTCTCCACACCAAGACAGCCCCTCCCCCTCGTATCATGAGAGAGGCATTCGCCTCTGGTAGGGCTATCGCCGAGTATGTGGACGGTCCCGGCGGCGGCGGCAAGAGGATGATCCTCGACTTCCTCCGTAAGGTCCTTATCGTCCTCGATGACAAGGGGGTTCCAAAGAAAATGTGCGCGTTCTATTGGGTAGACGCCTATGGATTTCTCTTCTCCCCCACGCTCTTTGGAGACGTGGACGAGCATGCTGTGAGGCGGGCGTTCGACGGGTCCAGCCGCGGCAGCCTCGCCATCACGGCGGTGCGCCGCTGCCATCATCGCGAGGCGCGCACCCTTGGATTCCTCGAGAGGATGAAGTTTCAGCAGAAATGGCTTTTCGGGTGGTATGGCGCGGCGGCGGCGGATGTCGAGGCAGCGGCCGACGGCGGCGACCTGAGTATGAACTGGCCGTTGCTCGGTGCTGGCCGGGCGCACGGCCGAGGCTTGCACGTCTCGTCGCAGGAGCGGCTGATCTATAGGTGAGTTCTTGTTTCCCTAGCTTCTGCCCTTCTTGTTCAGTTTCATAGATCGAACGCAGTAGTGACATCTTGTTCTGTGGTCGATCAGTGATCAAATGCGTGACAATTCTGTTAGTTATGTTGCTCTACCGTGTCATTACCCGGCTATGTTTGTTGATTGGTGATCAAATGCACGAATCTGCTCTGCATATACTCTATTTGCCTAGCTAGGTCTGTTCTTGAATCTCGATAGGTGGGTGTTCCTGATGTGCAAATCACATGATCACTGTTACGTGCTTCTTTCGATTGTTTGATTCACTTTCTATTCGCAGTGCTCGGCTTTCTTCCGGAGGGATGAACGATCGGCAAATTACCCATGTCCTGTATTGCGCATTGGCACTGGGCTGGCGGGAGATCATTGCAGCAGGGTCAGACCAGTCGCAGCCCAGCAGCAGCCTGTTCCACACAGGAGCTGATGCCTTGCCGGACCCTGCGTGGCATGTCATATGGGAGAGCGCGGGTGGGACTCGAGTACTTCCCCTGTTCATGGTCAGTTTCGAGCTTACCCGACATCCCAAGAGGTCAGGTCCCCCACTTGAGAAGGCTTCGGGTCACAAGAAGCAGAAGGCTTTGCAAGAGTGACGGCTTACAAAGAACTGAAGAAATCATTAGCTTCTGCGTGTGTTCTGCGGTTACAAATGTACTGCCTGACAATGCGGCTGTATAGCTCAATGCTTAGCTCTTTAATCCATAGCTTTAGTTTGACATTGTCTTCTATTTCTAAACTAGTCAGTGTAGATTTTGGCATCCCTGAATGAGGATCAAGAGGTACTTACTGAGTTACTGTTTGAATGAAGTCCATTTGAATTTTCAACAGCTTTGCTTGAATGAATCAATTGTTGTATCCATCTTGTTCTTTGGTTACCACCTTTTTGGTGATGTGGAAATATGGCAATAGAATCATGAAGCTCTTATTCAAAAAAAAATCATGAGCCTAGAGGCCTACATTGTTGTGCGTTTTTTTGGTTTTGTAAATTGTCGCATATTTATTGCCCAAATGCAGATTGTGTTATATTATTAAGTGATAATCATAATTATTGTTCTCCAAATTTTGACAATGTCTGGTCTACTAAAATACTTGTACCCTTTGTACCTATTGATTTCAACTAAGGTTCAGTTTTACTGCTGTGCTATTTTTCCTTTTGATTTACCTATTCACAACACAAAAAGGTGGTATTTCAGGAGTTGAAGTGTTGAACAATTCCCAAACACTGTTCAGATCTCAATATTTTGTGCACTTGCACCTTATTATAAAGGTATATATGCTTTACTAATCGTTCCCCTTCAATAAGAGTACAGTAATTTAATTTGCAATATCACATTTGTATAACTGAGATTAGTCAGGATCTAGGCGAACAAAAAAATGGCTAGTAATATCACATTTCCATTTTTATGATATCAACAAAACACCTGGTCCTTCGGTGTCTACGCAAAAATTGAGAGAACCCTTTGTATCTGATTACTTATAACTAAACACAAGACAGAAAGTATGGACCATTACAATACATGAACCCTTGCAGTTCAAAACCCACGACTGTAATCTGATGGTGCGCCTGATGTAACTCAACTAACAAACTTCATATCATCATATACACAGAGTTACGGACGCCTTATCGCATTTGGCAGGGAGAAAAATGGCTTGAACGTCAGAACTAGACCAATTACGGACACCATGTTTAGCATCAGGAACAGGATCTGATCACCTGCATTTTGTGTAAATGAAACAAACATATGCACTTAGTTATTACGTTTAGCTTCCTGTCATTCTAAGGTAAGGCAAATGGCAAGCAAAGGGCCTGAGTGACTTTTGCCCAAACATGTAACTTTTTGTAAACTTCTTTGGCCATCTGGGCTTTCTTCTTAATCAATATATAATAGGCAGAGCTCCTGCCTGTTTTCCGTTTCAATCAAAAAAAAAAGATTGGAGGAACCATGTATGTGTTGTTTACCTGGTAAGAACAGGCCACTTAAGTGCTTCTGAGCCCATGAAACCCAGTAAAAAGGCACAGTTAATTCGTAATATTGTTGTTATGGGGAAGCACATTTGATTCCTTGCAACAAAAGACAACAATACTTACAGACTCCCAGCAGCTGCTGGAGCTACAGCTTTGAACATTGACATCAGAGTCGCTGCCATTTGCAACACCTCTCTGTTCTTGTGTCTGCGCATGTTTCATCAGAGAAGTCAGATTCTAGCAAAATGATAGAGCAAATGTGTTTTTTTGATGAAATAGGAGGGGATGATCCTCTGCTGGATATATATTAAATAAAAGAGGAAAAAGAAAAGTAACAGTCTGAAAGGTACATTTCAAGAAACAAAGAAGAAAAAGAAGAAAATCAGAAAAATTACAATGTACGCTCTAGCCATTCCAACATTGATTGTTTCCAATCCTCTTTTACTCGAAGGATAACCTAAGTAGAAACAATCTTGAAACGCAACATGGCACCCTGAACTGATGGAATGATTCCTCTGAATATCCAGTCATCTCTTGCCATCCAAATACACCAACTCATGAGAATTATGATTTTCATAAAAAACTGAACTTGAAGCTGAGTTTTGAAGCTATTGAGGATGGTGTAAGGCTCATCTGACAAATTGGCAAACAGGCTTATATTGATCCAACATTCTTGGGCAAAAGGGCATTCGAGGAGGAGATGGAACAAGGTTTCCTCATTGTTATGCGTGCACAAGACACATGAGTAAGAGGGTAGATCCATATGTTTTCTTCGGAAATGTGTTGACACATATGGGGTTATTAGAAAGAACTGATGCGTACCACTGCAGTGTTTTGCAGAATGTTGCAAGAGATAGTAATGGTAGCCTGTTTTGTTCAAATAATACATCAGAATTTGTTTGTAACCAAATTCCCTTTTGAATTGATTCAACTTATATTTCTAAAAGAAGATAATACATTATCCGAGATTTCAGTAAACTAAACATTTACATCAGCACAGATGATATTCAAACTTTGCTACTCTAGTTACCAATGGCGATAAAAGAGACAATAGAAACATGTTCAATAAAAAACCAAAAGAGCCGACAAGAATAAGATGGTCCGTACAAAAAACAAAAGGCCAGAAAATCAAAACAAATATATAAGGAAAAAATAAAAGGATCTACATAATCCGGCAAATATATTCGTAGAAGCTGAACTTACAGCAAACATGTTCTTCAAAAGTGAGCTCCAGCCCATGTAGGTTGGCCATGAAGGGATATGTTGCAAGTAGAAGTGTGGATAAGACCTACAAATCAAACATACATTTGAATTTGGTACTAGAAATGATAAGTCTTATTAAACCAAACATCCATTTGAATTCAGTACTGGGGATTTTCCTCAATACACCTTTTTTAGAAAAACTTACACGGGGAGAACCTCTACAGTTTCCACAAAATGAATCAATCATTATTCTCCCGACATAATATTCAAATATATATCTAACAATTTTGATTTGCTTCATTTTAATCAGTTGATTTCTACTATTTATTTCCACATATTATGAACTATTTTTAAAGATTCTAAATTCTATTACAAGAGGTGTACAGGAGCAAACTCCACAAAGAAGCATTTGTCACGTACCGCCACAAGATGAAATGGCTTGATTGGACCAAAATACTTGGCAAGGAAAGGATAAATTGCAAGTTGATATACCAGAACACCAAAACCTAAACAAACAAATGAAATTATCATCAGATAAATAATTCAATAGGAATGCTAATAGGAAATGGTAAAGATGAATGTTATTTATGTGGTAATTTGACTGTGCTTCTCATATTCAGTAACCATTGGCTTAAAACTTGGAAAAATAAAACATACCTGAGACGGCCAGCACAGTTCCAACATCCTGGGATGTCAAACTCAGGCCCCGAAATTTCCTGCTGCTAACTGCCCAAAGTGAAAATATCTTAAGATAGTTTTTACACAACATATTAGCATCCCCACGTGCAGCTTATTAGAAGATATTTCAAGGGCCAGAGTGAAAATGTCCTCTTCTTAGTCTTGTATTGTTTTTTATTGCAGAAGTTTTTTATTGCAGAAGTTGAAACAGAGGATATAGATTACCTCAAGATAAGCTGTGTCATGGAAATAAAAGATACAGTAGAGGAAAACTGCTGACATCAATTGCCAGTTCTTTAGCAGATTCTTTGTAGATTCACCTCTAGATTATGTAGCCTTTCCAGCTTCTAAGTTGGAGTCACCAGATTGTGCCTCCAGTTCATCAATTGCTTCTACTTTGTCGTCATTGTGAAAGTGCAGTGTTTCCTGAGAAAACGGGATAAAGTTCTGATGAACTCTCTCAAGATCTTTAGAAAGTACTTTGTGCAAGTACCAAAAAGCACTGAATGGAGACATACGAGTCCAAATAGATTTCATTTATTTTCTTGAAAGGATGTAGCTAGTTGGATTTTCAAGGGAAAAATCAAAAGGGAGATGAGGTTGTGTACCGGAAGCCAAATGCATGCAATACAAGATCCTGCTGCTAGTACCGATATGACGAAGCAAGGGAGGAAGTATGGAAACCTGAAAATAGATGCAAATTTCAAAGGTTCATCTACGCTGAAAACCACAGAAAATTACATTATGGTACAAGTATGATAAAGAAATTACCTCCCAAATATGGACACTTCAGAGAAAAGATTTGGGTACTTTTTCGTAGGCTAATGAAGGATAGAGGATAGATAATGTTAGTCGTGTATTTATGAATATTTTCATTTTACACTTGTAGATGCCTATAGTTCTATGTATTTAGAGTGAAATTAACCTAAAAATATATTTACACCAACTTTGTTCCATCTTGACTAGTAGTGCTGAGTAGCTAAATGTAAATTACTAAGGATCCAAGTCTAATCTTTGCCTTAGAAACCAAGTCTAGTCAAGTTAAGCCTTAGCCTTGGCATGTAAACCACTATGGCTGTTTAGTAGTGCTCTAAATAGAGAGGAGAAGGGCTAAACTCCCTTATGAGTTCTAGCAGCACCAAAGAGAGTAGTCTGGTGGTTCTCTCCACAATCAAAGAAGAGAGTGTTTGACTGGCTGGCAGGTAGCCTTTGAGGACTGGCCAGGTTGGAGTGTAGGAGTTGCTGTAGCTGGAGGCTTGTAGGCTAACCGAAGGCAACTATAGGCACTTTGGAAGGAGCTGATCAAGCGGATCAGTTCCAGATAGGTTGCTCTGGCAACTAGTATATGTTTCTGCATGAAACAACTTAAGTGTGTTTGCGTGTATCTTTGGTAGTGTTTGGACCAACAAGTGGCACCAGAGTCTAGGTTGGTGAGATGCCGAGATCATGCTAGGAGATGGGTCGAGCAAGGCTGCTGCGGGCAGCGAGGGCATGACCAAGGTACCAGGGAGGGAAGGGATGGTGTCCCTCCAGTTTCCGGTCCTGAACAAGACAAACTACGGCGCTTGGGCCGTAAGGATGAAGCTGCTGATGCGTGCTCAAGGCGTGTGGGATGTGGCTGATCCCAATGATGAGCAGCGCATCAATGATGACGAGAAGGACAACATGGCCATGGCGATCATCTCCATGGGGCTTGGGGATGAGATGCTTATGCAAGTTGCTGAGAAGGAGTCCGCATTTGAGATGTGGACGGCACTGTGCTCCATGCATATGGGGGCAGAGCGCACCAAGGAGGCGAAGGTCCAGACGCTGTGTTGGGAGCTTGAGAACCTTTGCATGGGGAATGCGGAGTTGGTTGACGACTTTGCAGCAAAGGTTATGCTTCTCGTTGGCCAAGTCCGAGGACTTGGAGAGAAGATTGAGGAGAAACAAGTCTCTGACAAAAGGCTGCTGCGAGCAGTCTCTGACAAGTTCGTCCATATTGCATCGGCGATCGAGCAATTTGAAGACTTGAAGAAGATGACCTTGGAGGAGGTCATTGGCTCCCTGAAGGCGCACGAGGAATGCGTCAAGGCGCGAGATGCACGAGGAGCACGCTCTGAGGAGCAGATCCTCATGACAAGCGGCCGTGGTCGTGGACGTGGAGGCGAAGTCCGTAAGGATAGAAGCAGGGATCAATGCTACCACTGTGAAGAGTATGGGCATCATTCATATGAGTGTCCTGCCAAAGGAAAAGGCAAGAAGCAAGAGGAGAAGGTGCTTCTTGCTGAAGGTTTTAGCATGGCTGATGATGAGCAGGCTCTGGTGTAAGGATGCAGCAGAAGACATCACTGCGGTGACGTGAGAAGGTGGTGGTGCTGCGGTGCCACAAGATGAAGACGTTCCTGCTGTGACGTGAGAAGAAGGTGGTGCTGCGGTGCCACAAGGAGAAGATGTCGCTACGGTGACACAAGAGGACAGTGGTGTTGTGAGACCACAAGAAGTAGATGGTGCTGAGGTACCACAAGGAGACTGCAGTGCTGTGAGGCTGCTAGAAGTGGAGATATTGGCACAGTGGCGCTGCGAGCGACGTGCACGAGGAGGAAGAGAAGGCCGCTGCACGTGGCAAGAAGGTGCGGTGCTCCGCACAGAAGAGTGTAGTCAAGATTAGGGGGGAAATTGTTAGCAGTAATTAGTGTTGAGTAGCTAAATTTAATTACTAAGGGTCCAAGTCTAGTCTTTGCTTTAGGGATCAAATCTTTGCCTTAGGAACCAAGTCTAGTGAAGTCAAACCTTAGTCTTGGCACGTAAGCCACTATAGTGGTGTAGTAGTGCTATAAATAGAGAGGAGAAGGATTAGACTTCCTTGTGCGTTCTAGCAGCACCAAAGAGAGTGATCTGGTGGTTCTCTCCACAATCAAGAAGAGAGTGTTTGACTGGCTAGCAGGTAGCCTTTGAGGACTGCCCAGGTTGGAGTGTAGGAGTTGTTGTAGCTGTAGGCTTGTAAGCTAACCGGAGGCGACTATAGGCACTTTGGAAGGAGCTGATCAAGTGGATCAGTTCCAGATAGGTTGCTGCGGCAACTAGTATATGTTTCTGCGTGAAACAAGTGCGTTTGCATGTATCTTCGGTAGTGTTTTCATGTATCTTACAATCTTGTTGGATGAAAACGTTCAGCTTCAGCTCGAATTTTTTTTTGGGGGGTGTAACAGAACAGCTATCCTCTTTTGTATACGCATTAGGGATGATATTACGAAGAAGAGATGCATATGCATAGGGATGATATTACGAAGAAGAGATGCATATGCATTAGAGATGAGATTCTGAAGACCAGATGCATATGCATTAAGGATGAGATCTGAAGAGACGCATGATGCAGGCACACTTTGGTACTTTCAAATTTAACTTCTATTGTAATAATCCTCACCTGTGCAAGAAAGCCTCCAATAGCAGGTCCAACAACAAGAGCGATCGCTCGTGATGATATAATCTAGGACACAATATTAGACGTAAGTTAGCTAAGCATTACAAACTGAATTTGTTCAAGGAAGAAGTTGAAGACAAAATACGAAAGGGATTGCTCTTACAAGAGATTCCTAGAGCTTGGTGGTCTTTCCTGCAGACTTCTGAAGCATATGCCTAGAAAATACAGATGCAAGCAACCATGAGAATGTAAGACCTAATATCACTTGCTCATTGGACAAGCCATCTACACAGTGAGTTACCTTAATTGGTCCCAGTACGCCACAGAGCAATCCAAGTAACCCCCTAGTTACAATTGCCATCCAGTAAGTTGTGCTAAGGCCAAAGAGTGTGTTAAACACAACCCTGAAAATAAGTTTTACTTAAGCCCGAACTGCAAAGGGGGTGTTTGGATACCCCCGCTAAACTTTAGCACCTGTCACATCGAATGTTTGGATACTAATTAGGAGTATTAAACATAGGGCCTGTTTGGTTTGAGTTGCTTATTATAAGCAACTTAAAGTTGCTTATTTGGAGTTGCTTATTTTTAGTCTAGCTGTTTGGATACCCTTGCTTATGAGATGGACATTGTCATATTTGCCCCTTGTGTTGCTACCCCTCCAATTTGCCTCCCCACCCTTCTTCTTCCTGCACACGCCCGATCCCGGGGGCCGGCAGCGGCGGCGGGTCTGCTCAGGGGCGGGCGGCAGCCGGGAGCGGCGGTGGGTCTGCGCGGGGGCGGCGGTCGGGAGCGGCGGCGGGTCTGCGAGGGGGAGCGGCGGCGGCGGGCCGCGCGGAGGCGGGCGGCGGTCGGGAGTGGCGGCGGGTGGCGCGGAGGCGGGCGGCGGCCAGGAGCGGCGGCGGGTCTGCGCGGGGGAGCGGCGGCGTCAGGCGGGAGCGGCGGCGGGTGGTGCGGAGGCCGGCGGCGGCGGGTGGCGCGGAAGAAGGGAAGCTGGTGAGTGGTGACGGGGGAGGGGGGAGAGAGGTAGGGTGCATTGAATGAGGGCAGGAGGTGTAAAGTGCATCTTTTAGTCCCCATAAGCAACCCAAGAGTTGCTTATTTGCTTATAATAAGCAACCCCATAAGCAAGAGTGATTGGTTTCATAAGCAACTTATTTGCTTATTTTAAGTTGCTTATGCATAAGCATGTGAAACCAAACAGGCTCATAGTTTAATTATAAAACTAATTGCACAGATGGAGTCTAATTCGCAAGATGAATCTATTAAGCCTAATTAGTCCATGATTTGACAATGTGGTGCTACAGTAACTATTTGTTAATGATGAATTAATTAGCCTTAATAGATTCGTCTCGCGAATTAGACTCCATCTGTGCAATTAGTTTTGTAATTAGCTTATGTTTAGTCCTCCTAGTTAGCATCCGAATATCCGATGTGACCCTGCTAAAGTTTAACACCTCGTATCCAAACACCCCAAAGTATGCCCTTGCAATGGGCCTGAATGTTCCCTACACTGAGAGGATGCTGATCACAATGCACGGTTTCCTTCCGTACTTGTCAGCAAACATGCCCCATGGCACAGCACTGATGGTTCTTCCAACGAAATAAGTTGCTCCTGAAGGATAAATGAAGTATAATCAGTAATACAATAAAGTGCACTGACATAAACCATACTTAAAGAAGATAATAGCAGGTTTACCCAATTATTCGGTGAAAATGCATATTCAACTTTATGAAAATATTATACATGTATAAAAAATTAAGCCTTGAAATCTCAACTATGACACAGAAGACACCGCTCACCAACAAAACCAGCATAGAACCCAATGTCTTGCTCTTCTTTTGCGACTTTCAGTCCCTGATCTGTTGGATTGCAACACATTAATAATTTGGTAGCCATTGTATTTTAAAGTACTGAATATTGCAAGTACCATGAAGTACAGATATGGCAAGTACCATGAAGTACAGATATGGGAACAATGACTGGATCGGCAGAGCTGGAAAAGGAAAACATGGATGATTAGTCGTTGAACAGAAAAGGAAAAAAAAAAGCTGATAAGAAAACGGACATGTACTTAATTTGGACGGTATAAGAGGTCCCAAAATAAAAATAGTACCTTTTAACATGAAAAACATGGGGCTCCAAAAGGAGGAGACGCTGGGCCTGCAGCAGCTGCACCGGTGCCACGGCCTCAAAATGATCCAAGCATCCGTAGAGAACTCTCCTTCTATCCAATATTTTTTTATCTCGGTTGTCTTTAGACCCGGGACTAAAGACCTTTTAGTCGCAAGTCAAAAATAAATCACCGACGGGGGAGCTTTAGTCCCGATTGGAAAGACTAACCAGAACTAAAACCCCCATTTAGTCCCGGTTGTAACAGCTAGTGGGATGAGGGGGCTTTTTATCCCGGTTGAAAACACCAACGGAACTAAAGCCTCCCCCTTTACTCCCGGTTGGAATTACCAACCGGGACTAAACGCCTCCCCAGGGCCTTTAGTCTCCCCCTCTCTCTCCACTTTATCTCATCCTCTCCCCTCCCTTATCTTCTCTCCTCCTCTCCCCTCTCTTATCTCGTGCAGGCCCTTTCTTCCCGGCGGAGGGGGGGTGCACGAGCGGCGCGGGCGGGCAAGCAGCGGCTAACCTCTTTTTTTAGTTTTTTGAAACCTTTTTAGTCCCGATTGGTTTTACCAACCAAGACTAAAGGGGGTCTTTAGTCCCGGGTGAATGACCCGGAACTAAAGAGCGCCCCCTTTTGTCCTGAATAGTTAGTCCTGATTGGTTTTTCGGGATCTATGTCCCTTACTAATCGAAAGGTGAGTTTTCCACCAGTGAAGAACTAGAAGAGGAAAACGTAAAGCTAGGAACGGTACGGTCGAGAGAAAGGGTAGTAGCAAGAGACCGACTGACCGACGATGAGGCAAACGACCTAGATGAAGAAGAAGTTGCGGTAGGGGATGCCGTCTTGCTCTCGTTCGCCTCGTCCAGTCGGCACCCGGGGCACCCCTCGCGGTAGTGCTTCACCCTCGTCGCAACGACCTGCAAAGGCGGTGCTGCAACCACGGAACCGTCCTCGCCGCTGGCCATTTCGATCGTTGTCGTCGTCAATCCCCTACTGGCTAGCTAATGCATGCAACAGCTACGACTCGCGAGACCTGGCTCTCCTGTGTGGTTGTGTCCTATAATAAGGCTGCGAGCACACATATTAAGAATCCTAACACTACTGGAAAACTCAGCATTCATCCCGAGGTTTGGTACCGGTTAGATTTTGACCCGGTACAATATGAGCATTAGTACCAGGTCTAACGGCTAGTTCCCCAGGAGCCCCCTTGACCCTCCTTAGTACCAAGTGGAGGCTTAACCCGGTACTAAAGGTCACCCATTAGTATCGGTTGAAACCCCCAACCGATACTAATGTGCCTGAGGGCCTTTAGTACCGGGTGGAGGCTTCACCTGGTACTAATTGGCAACCTTTAGTACTAGTTGAAGCCCCCAACCGGTACTAACTTCCCTCCTATAAATTAGGCATCTCCTTCCTCCTGCTTGAGCCATTTCCTCTAGCTCAGGCCTCCTCCATTTATGGCGAAATAGGGGAGGTGCTGCCGGATTTTTGCCTATTTCTTGGGGATTTCACTCATTCAAGTGTTCTAAAGGTTAGAAACTTCATCCTCCCTTGATACATGATTAGTATACTAAGTTTTATGCTTTAGAACTAGAGTAATTTGTGATTTTTAAAATAAGGTATAATGGAGAAATTTTTCATTTATATGCATATGTTATATATGTTTGAGCTACAATTTTTTACATGCTATGTTTCGTATTAGTCAAAGAAATTGATCAATATGAGGTTAGAGGAATAATTTCATGGTTTAGTCCTTTACAAATATGAGCTAAATAAATTGTGGGGAAAATATAATTTGTTGATATTTTAGTCATTTGCAAATATGAGCAAGATAAATTGTGGTACATAGAGATAATAAGATTAAATAAAGGTATATAATTAGTCATTTTTAAAAGAAACTACAATGGAGAAATTTTTTATTTGTACGTTATATTTGTGCTAAATAAATTATCGGAAAAAATATAATTTGTTCATAGTCTAGTCATTTGCAAATATGAGCTAAATAAATTGTGGTACATAGTGATGGCTACTGCTGCCGGACGTAGTGGCGATGGTAGGGCAATCGTTGTTCCTCTCGCGGCAAGAGGAAAACCATAGTTGGCTCTCAGGATAAGCCGAAGAAAATGAGCACATGGGAAAGAGTAATGATTCGTTATTTGGAAAGATGTCATCAAGATGCTGTTGCGGCGGGTCAGGAATCTCCTTTTGGTGGTCGTTATCCTCCACCGCTAGTCCAGGGGTTTATGGTCTACTGAGTACTACCGTTGCAGGAGGCACAAATAAACCACAGAATGAGGCTCGGTCAGTTAAACCTTCGTCTTCGCCATCCAAGCATGCTTAAAGTCCTCCTAGATAGTACAACCAACGCCACCCCATGGACGACATAACTGGGAGGGCCCCTTGTGAGCTTGTTACTCCCGTGAAAAACAAACTCATCGTGGTGGCTTATGGTGTGGCTGAACAATCGATACAATGTCAAACAATTCATGGCATGAAGATTCCAGCTCGCGGTTACGCCAAAGTTGGGGTGGATCAAGTGGTAGATGGTTGGGATGACCTCAAACTGAAGATACCTGGAGGTGATGGGGAAAAGAATCTAGGAGAAGCCATCCACGGTTGGATTCTATGCCCCAAGCACTACATAAGGAATCCACAACTAAATCCCCCGACCTTGGGATCATCTCCTTAGGGCTCAAGGGCAAGATCACCTACGTCATTTACCAGGGCACCCTCTCCACTAGCTGACAGGGATCCTAGCATGAGTCCACTAGCTGATAGGGATCCTAGCATGAGTCCGCGCTCTCCACCAGCTGATAGGGATCCTAACATGAGTCCATCTCCCCCTATTATGAGCAAAGCTACATGGTGAAAGACGCCTTCAGTTCCGCCTACTGCGGCTACAAAGAAGCAGAAGAAGCCGAAGGAGAAGCAACCAGAATCCAAGAAACCTTATGATATGACTGATTTGCAACTCGACGCAGTAGTGAATGCTCAGGTTAAAGCGCACTTCATACCGACTCCCGTGAAGAAAGATACACCATGTCAAATTTTGGGCTTTCATTAGAAGCATGGAGAAAAAACCAGAGAAACCACCGCTATCTGACTACGATCGCTCAATAACAAAATCTTTTCAGAAGAAGAAGACAAGGGATACAAGTATTCCATAGCTCGGAACCCAATCCAACCAATCGATTGCCCCACTCCAGGTGCTTTCGGACTCTAATCAGAACCTGCTTCAATTCGCCAAAGATTCAAATCTCACCCCAGCTCAACTTCAAGGGGAGGATCACGTCCCAAAGCACCCTGCGGCTGCTAAATGGAAATTTGAGTAAGGGAAACCGCTTGCGTGGCCGCAGTTGGTGGACCATCTTCCAACGAAGATGTACAAATTGCATCAATGGTACATGGAGGCTTCAGCCAACGGTTTACTCATGCTCGAAGTTTGGATTGGAGATCAACATTATTTCCGTGGGGAAGTCATTATAGATGTGCCGCTGGAGGAACTCTATTTCCTTTACAATCAAGATGCACTAGACAAGTCACTCATCAGTTCCTAGGTCAAGTCTTTAATGTGCTCTTACTTCAAAATTCCCGCTCTAGTCATTGTGCGATGTCTTAACTCCTATTCTATTTTGTATCATGCATGATGGAGATTCAAACTTGCCGGAGGAAAGAATAATATGACAACGACTTCATGGACCCGGATGTTATAAACGAGGCAACTATAAGAGATAGACCAAATTGGACCTTGAAGAACATATATAAGTTCCTAGACAACCAACATTACAAGAAGTACATACTTCTACCATACAACTTCGAGTGAGCAAAATTTCCAATCTCTTTTCTTTTTTGAATTAGCAGTTAAACATAAGACTAACTGCAAATAAGGTTCTAACGGTCGATGAAGGAGAGAGAAAAAGACCGTTGATGACTCCGCGTTGACCAAGACTAGCTACGGAAGATCAGAGTTCCAGGAGCTGATAGAAGACCGAAGGAGGCCCGATCCGAAGCAAAATCGACTCTACCAAATAAGGGAAGGCGTAGAGACTTATCTTTAATAGTTTTTAAGTAGATGTAATAGTCATGTCGTAATTGACTAGGATTTTAGTTTGTTTCAGGGTATAAATATAAGCCCATGAGCCTTGTAATTGAATAATCATCAATCAATCAATACAACTTTTCGGTGCCACGCCGCCAAAATCCTAGAAGTAGGAGTACAGTAGTTTCGACGAGTTCCTTCTTGCGCGCACGGCTGCATCGGTTTCGATCTCAGGCGAGCTTGTAAGTATCGTCACCTGATCATTACAACCTCTATCATAACTTTCTAAGTTAAATCTTATATTTTGATATTCGGTTATGTGGCTAATTATCGAGTTATCTTAAATTGCAAATAGAACTTTCTAGACTTTATCCCATATTCTGCTTGTCTTCGACGTTGCTCATAGTTATCGAGTTGTTTGGTTTTATTGAGTGCATCGTATCGATTGCTTAGTTTTATCAAGCACTCACATTTATCGAACAGCTTAGATCTGATTTGGTTGTCTTTATCAGCTCATTGATCTTGCTTTATATATGCTAGGTCCGATAGATCTTTACCCTGCCCCTCGTATTGCTAGCCGTCAGATCCCTAACATCAGAACACTATTATTGAGAGCCAATACATCGGATGGGTATCATCCACATCTCACATAAGCACGATGATGTCATTGAGTCGATAGATGCGCATACGAGGCCTTGTTGTCGGAAGCTTGTCTGTTAAGTTAATGGGCCGAAGTTAATATCCTCTCATTCGTGTTATCTTGTCTAAGTTCAATACACTTATCATAACATTGATTAGATCCGTTAGCTTAATCAGCTTGTAAGCGGTAGGCAAGAGGTCCTTATTACTGTGTTCTAATCTTTTAGGTTAACAGGTTGACGTCGATGCCCTCTCATTCGTGTTAAAAACAAGTTCAATTACACTTATCAAGATAGTGACTACATCCGTTAGTCTATCTGGTGCGCGCATAGTTAGTAAGGGCTCTTTTTTCTGTTATTTTACAATGCTTCTATTTTAGCCTATCAGCTCATATAGCCGATGGCACATGCCATTAATATTTTATTTATTTACATCGCATGATTACATTGAACATCTACCTGTCGTAGTGTTTATTCTAAGAACGTCTACCTATGAGTTCGAAAGGCTTCGCCACCGATTGGCTCAGAAATTTAACGTTTACCTTGTCAATTTTGTCAAATTGATTGGCACGCCTTGCACCTTCGCAAGCTAATTTGGAGCATGCATCGGAGTTAAACAGATCTTCCAGATCCTCCGTGTTGTTCAACGCAGAAGCCTAAAGTTCAGCTTTTGTTGACATGAAACTTTCTTTCTTTTCTCCTCATAATTAGTTTGCCAAATAATCAACGTAACTGTGAAATGTGGCATACGGTTTAATGTTTATGAAACCTCGTGACACCCTATCGAGACTGGCATAAGCAATAATGACGTGACACAGCTGAAAAGCGAGGGGATGGTGTTTATATGTAGATAAAATTTGGTACACATTTTTTTCAAAAACTTGAAAGCTATTCCACATTATTACTAGGTAAAAATTATTTCATATGACAATCCTTCGATCCCGTTTTACACGGAACATATAATATAATATAAAACAATAAAATAAAACTATCCATTAAAAATCTGTTTCATTCATCATCTACTGAATACTGAAAGTACTCTGGAAACGGTACGCCGTTGGAAACAGGCAGATAGAACTCCCGTCAAATTTTTGCCACGCGCCACGTCTGCGTCCACCGTCCAGGCGCTGAGCTGGTTGGACGCCCGCGCACGCGTCAGGCGCCAGGTGGGCAGATATAACGAGGGCCCGGCGCGCGACAGCCATTCGTATCCCGAGGCGGCCGCGGCGGCCACACCGCTCCTCCGCGGCATCCGGCATCCCGCGCAACGCACCGGGAACCCGTCCCCCTCGGCCCTCGCCACGGTCCAGGGAACGGCCGCTCGCCACCGCCACTCCAGTCTCCAGAAGCTTGCTCGAGGGGTGGGAGGAAAAAATATCTCCCCTCCCGCACGCCGCGGGGAGCTTCGCGTGCGCCGCTTGCTCACCGCCCGCTCCGCTCGCGCCGCGCCGGAGACGCTCTCCCATCTCTCCTTCTGCAGCCATGCTCCTCCACCTGCTGCCGCTCTCCTGCGCCCGCCCCCGCCCAGCGGCGGCGACGGCCCGCTCCAGCCGCCGGCCTGTCTCCCCCTCCTGCGCCGGTGGCGACCCGCGGGGTCGGGCCCGGAGGCGGGCGGTGCGGAGGACGGGCGTGCAGCCGGAGACGCCACAGCGGGGCGGCGGCGACGACGGCCACGACCCTCACGGCGCGGTGAGCGGCGGGGCGGCGCTGCTGGAGACGGTGCAGAGGCTGCTGCTCGCCAAGGAGGAGGCGGACGCGGAAGGAGGAGAGGAGGAGGAGGATGAGCAGGGGCAGTTCCCCAAGCGCTGGGCCATCGTCTTCCTCTGCTTCTCCGCATTCCTCATCTGCAACATGGACCGGGTACGTGCCTCGGCTAACCCCCTACTCCTTCAATCTTAAACCTTGGCATCGCCTGCTTGGCTGCTACATGAGTCCATGACCGCAATACCACGAAGGCACGAACGATCAAACCGGTCAGTCGGTCAGATAGCTTTTTATTATTCCATTATATTCTATTCCGCTGCAGGTAGATTTCTCTATCATATAGCGAGGGATGGGTAGTACTTTTAGCTCACATATTCAGAGCTGAGAGGTGGCTCTATGCTCGTCAGGAATGGAAACCAAATGCCTCTGCAGTATTACTATCAGTGCTGGAAATAGTTAGTTGTCGTAAATCTGACCCTCAACATGCTTTAAGTTTTGTGCATTTCTCTCTTGAGGAGAACCTGAAGGTTCCAACTGACCTAGTAGTTTGGTGACACTGTGATGGTGGCATTTGGATGGGCACTTTGGTTGGGATAGGCAGATGACACAGGGTATGGTGAGGTGGATCGTGATTTTTCTATACATTCCTTCGTTTGGCAACAGTTAGAAATGCAGGTGGGAAATAATTTGAACATATGAAAGTACCCTCAGACTAAACAGTAAAAAAGAAGAAGAAAATGCTACCCAATCTGCTGCACAAAATAAAAAACGAGAACATGGTCATGCAAATTGATTCTGGTTATATTGAGTACGTCATCAGTGTCATTTCATATATCCAATCGCCAATCATGTTCCAAAGTCCAAACATTTCCGATCCGTGCGACCAACCGAATAGCCCATTGTAAAGTGTGCATTTCTTGCTAAACTTTCATGGTGTGACAAGTCCAACCTGACCTTTTTGTGCCTTTGCACCATATTTTTGGTGTAATGTGATCATGTAAATACGTCCAATCTTATTCATGAATCCTGTAGCAGTAAAATGCATGTACTTGCTACCAATTACATCAACAGGAAATCAATGGTAAAATTCAGAGACTATTATGATCAAGGCAACAGTTATCGATGGATGCATGCATAGTGGTGTCGCTTTGTTTGTGAGAGGTTTATATTACCATCATTTGCAGGTGAACATGAGCATTGCTATTCTGCCTATGTCCGCAGAGTTTGGTTGGAACCCTCAAACTGTCGGTCTCATCCAGTCGTCTTTCTTCTGGGGCTACCTCCTAACTCAGGTCAGTAAGTATACTTAATTCTTGCTTCATCCAGGAACTCTGTGTTTCGGATAAAAGGCAGTAACTTTTACTATACAATTTAATTCCATAATCATTGCAGATAGCTGGAGGAATATGGGCAGATACTGTTGGAGGAAAGACTGTCCTTGGTTTCGGTGTGGTTTGGTGGTCCATAGCCACGGTTCTTACTCCCATCGCGGCAAAGCTTGGCTTGCCATTTCTTCTTGTTGTGCGGGCTTTCATGGGAATTGGTGAGGTAAGCCTTAATTACTCAAGGGACCTACATATATTCCTTTCGGATCCAATTTCAGAAACTTAAGAGTATCGAATAACAGCATATTCAAATGTAGAGAGACTTGCCCCTACGATTGTTCCTTTTGCCTGAAGGAAATAGCATTGCTTCATGTTTGTTACACTTAAGTTAGTGTTTCTAGAACATTTGAAAAATTAGGTTCACAAGCAGCTATGCACTCATGTGCTCACACCACTGGGAACCCATCCCGGCCTTGCCAGCTATGACAAGTTTTTTCTGGTTGCTTAGTTCTGCATCTTCTGTTATTGATATCCTTTCTACGCCTTTCTCTGATATAAAAAAAACATGTTCATTCTTGCTCCAGGGGGTTGCGATGCCTGCAATGAATAACATTCTTTCCAAATGGGTTCCTGTATCAGAGAGGAGCAGATCATTGTCTCTTGTGTATAGTGGAATGTACCTTGGGTCAGTGACAGGACTTGCATTTTCTCCCTTACTGATACATAAATTTGGTTGGCCATCAGTCTTCTATTCATTCGGGTCTCTAGGGGCTGTCTGGTTCACAACATGGGCAACCAAGGTATTTTTGTCTTCAAGTGTTGCATTGTATGTATACATACAGAATTCTTCCAGTGTAACAAATATTGTCCTCTGATTTCATTTTATTATCCCTGAATTTATTGCACATTTATTTTTAAGGCATATAGTTCCCCACTTGAAGATCCTGGAATCAGTGCGGCAGAAAAGAAACTCATTACTAGTCAAAGCACAGCAGGCGAGCCTGTCAAAACAATTCCGTGGAAACTAATATTATCAAAACCACCTGTTTGGGCGCTTATAGTTTCTCACTTCTGCCATAACTGGGGGACTTTTATTTTGCTCACATGGATGCCGACATACTACAACCAGGTAATACTAGACACTAAATCTTCCACCTGGGATCCTGAACTTTTACCATTTGTACATTAAAAGGTTGCTTTGAAATAGGTTCTGAAATTCAACCTCATGGAATCCGGCCTTGTCTGTGTTCTTCCCTGGTTCACGATGGCAGTTTCTGCAAATGTTGGTGGTTGGATCGCAGATACACTTGTCAGTAGAGGGGTATCTGTGACAAGGGTTCGGAAGGTAAAGAGTCCCCTTCGCTTCAACTAAGTAAATAAGATACTAGGATCCATTCAATTCAAACCATGCGTTGAGAAAAACTAGTAATCGCTATATGTTTAGCAAAAAGTATAACTAAATTGTATGAAGGTCTCCTGCGTGTTCGAGAAAAAGGCTGTATCAAGGCACTATAAATCAGTAGATTACAACTATCTCTCAAAAAAACAGTAGATTGCACGGAACTGCAAAGTTAGCCCTTTTATCATATACATCCAGTGGTCCATTGAATTTTATTTTCCATTGTTTCATGTTATTTTCACCTCTTTCAGATCATGCAATCGATTGGATTCTTGGGGCCAGCATTTTTTCTAACTCAACTAAGCCATGTCAACTCGCCTGCCATGGCGGTGTTATGCATGGCTTGTAGCCAGGTAATTCTCCATTTTGCTTCTTTTGTGTGGCCAATCTTTTTTGGGTAATAGAACAGCACTTCTCATATACAATGCGAGATTTATTGTTACATGCTAATCACAACATTTTAATTTCATTATATTTTTTCCATTGTCAGGGAACTGATGCATTCTCGCAGTCTGGTCTATACTCAAACCACCAAGACATCGGCCCACGATACGCAGTATTCTCTTTCTCCATGTTCTATAGCACAACCTTTCATTCCACATGGAACTCATAGCCTCATGTTTCTGTTATATGTGAAATTCTGGAACCTATATTATAAGCAAATCCATAAAGTACTAAATGGTGGTTGCCTTCTCCCTGTCTTTCAGGGTGTACTACTTGGTCTTTCCAACACAGCTGGGGTTTTAGCTGGTGTATTTGGCACAGCAGCAACAGGATACATCTTGCAGCATGGTTCGGTTTAATCTCACTCTCTTGCATTGCATACTAGCAACCTATTTCAAAACCAGCTTGCTTGATGAACGCAGTCCTCCTGAATAAATGCAGGTTCTTGGGATAATGTCTTCGAGGTATCGGTAGTGCTCTATCTGGTTGGGACTTTGGTATGGAATGTGTTCTCAACCGGTGAAAAAATTCTTGATTGAAGAGTGTACATAGCATGCTCACAGTTCTAAGTGACATATTCGCCCCGGATCAACAACTTGCCCCCTGGATACAGTTCAAGACAACTGATGCAGCCCCGTGCAACTCAGCTCTTCAGAAAGAGGCGCCACTGGACTCATACTCTCATAGCTCCAAGACATGGGATTCCCAACACTCCGCCCAATCCTGGATACAGCGCTGGTATCAAGACACTTGTGAAAATTTGCAACTGAAGCATGGATGAGTTGAGTAATGCACACGCCTGCATGATGTGCGACTGTATATTTTGTTGAGGATAGGCATCCTTGTACAGCATAGCAGAAGAATTCAGCATCCATCATACACCGTAGTAATTTTGACATGTTACTCATTTTCTCTTGCATAGTTTCTTTCTGTAACGGCTCGATGTAGATTACAACAAGAAAATTTGCAATGGGATTACTACTAACGCACTCAACATTTGATGAATATTGTCTATTAACCTTTTTTGTACTATGGCAAACTTTGAGCGATGCTTTGTATCCTTGTGTGACACGAATTCCTCACAGATTTAAGTGCAATTACCTCTGGAACGTTTGACAGTAAAAGTGCCGCATCGAAGAGGATGTGGATTTGAATTCCGAAATATGAAGTTTAGCTTCCTCGAGCCTGAGGCCAAACCCTTCGAGAGAGAAGCATTACATGACCAAAGCGAAAATCATCAAATGATACAGTGAAAACGGCAACTAAATATTTCCACGGTCCCAGTTCTTCGACCAACAGTAGTACAATACAGTACGTGACATTGTCAATTCACTGGAGTCTGGACCATCAGTCCAAGAGGTCTCAACAGGGTGCTACAAGCTATTGATAAACACTATCTACAAAGCGCGGCAGCGAGCTGCCGCCCTGCTTTTTACTAGCAGGCACGCTACAAGCTACCAGGACTACCAGGCATACTTTTCTACCAGATGCTTCAATAAAGTTTTCATCCGCTGGACATCTATGTCGCGTGAGCGACGAGAGCTGCTTGCCATTTCAGCAGTTTGTGTCATACGTTGCAAGCCCTTGCAACTCCGGGCCTTCCATTCTTGGATTATTGTCGAAGCTGCAGTGAGGTAAAAGTGGTTTAGAAACGATACACGCAGGACAAACTTGTCTTGCATATAGATATGCTGATTGTTTAAATGGTTTGTAAAGTTTCACACTACATTTATTACAAGTGACAACAGCCAAGCGAGCAAGTGAAACTCCACACGCGTCATCAAGAAATCAAAAGAAACGAGCACTTTGTAATCCTCGTTCAGCATATAAATGAACCAAATAGATAATAATTGTAGATCTCAGTCCGATGCTGCAGCATGGATGGTATAATTCATAGAAAATCATGGTCGGTATCTTTTTTATCCGACATGCAAGAACATATAAGATATCTGCAAACTGAAATCGATTTTGTAACTTCAAGTGGTATTATTTTGGATTGTTGGATAGCATGCCTAAATGCTAATGGCCCTTCTCCTCTAAAATATGCAGACCATTAGATGCAGAAAGGCAAGAAGCGAGTAAATCAGTGTATCCAGTAGAAGAATTGAGGAGTCTGTAGATCATACTTGCTCAATGGTATATGCTCAAAAGGCCCACTAGTCGGGATTGTGCCACAAAGATCATTGTTTGAGACATCTCTGGAGCATGCATGCACAAGATGAAGTATTGTCATTAACATGTACAGAAAGACATGCAATACAGTAAAAACATAACCGGAAGCTGAAGACTCACATCACTTTGAGGCTAGAGATTTTTGTCAGTTCCCTTGGAACTGGACCAGTCAAATGGTTGTCATTAAGTCGCCTACAAAAAGATGAAAATGTGAGAAAAGACATGTAACATGATACTGAGTGCGGCAGAATGTAAAGAAGTATCAGTGCTCACAGGAATACTAAGGATTTCATCTTGCCAAGTTCCTTTGGTATGGTCCCTGTAATATTGTTGTTATACAGGTCCAAGCTGATAAGGCTCTTCAGATTCCCAAGTTCCGATGGGATAGTACCCTGAATATCATTCTTATAGAGTTCTCTGTAATGATTAAGAACAATGTTAGAGACTTGTATGAATGCAAACTTCAACCACAGTGGATTCTGAAACACTGTTGAAAGTTTAATGGATGATCGGTGCAGTCGTCAAAGGATTAGATAACCAAAAGATTAAGCATATACTACAAAACACGATGGAACTATTTATGAATCATAATGCACCATCTAAAGATTGAATAATGAAAGATCAGATGACAATAGCTGTGAACAAACAGCTCATTGGAAACTTTTCTGAACACTGCTTTACAACTCTGGTTTTCACCAATGGGGTTGATTAATGCCAGTATACTAAAGGCATCTATGTTGCAGAAGTGCAGGGCAAATGGGAGAAAATTTTCCTTTTCAAAGAAAAAAGGAGGAAGTTCGTAGTGCTACTACTGCTAGCACTGTATATATGTTAAAATACACATCACATTTTGCCAGCTTCTACAATTGGTTTATTTTCTGATTTTCTCTGCTAATGAACATCAGCAGCATTTCTGAGCTACAGTGGTTTTCTACCGCCCCTTCATAAAGGAAGGTAGTATCCTGTATAACCACACCTACCACAGATAAGGAACAATAAAGGATGAATTAGTATAGTTTTCCCTTTACTAAACTCATTGAGGAATTTTTATACAGCGAATGAACAATAAAGGATGAATTAGTATAGTTTTCCCTTTATTAAACTCAATGAGGAATTTTTATACAGTGAATGAACAATTAGAGATTCGAACAGGTCATAAATATGAACGCAAAGGGTAAATAATCAGTTCTTTCACTGGTGGAAGCAGTGTGATTGTCCAGTATGGCAACAACAGTATACCAAGTTCAAAATGCACTAGCTACAAGCAAATATAAGGAGATTTCGATCCGAGCATGATATTCTAGTTTTCTAGTGATGATGTGATGCGAGAAGTACTTTTTGTTATTGTTCAGAGCCTACCACAAAATCTATTTGAATGGGCTTCACTAGAATTGATCTCAAGGACAAATCTCAGTAGGATCTCTTCACAGCTCATACATGCATCGTATGCGCATTCTCCTTACTGGACCCCAAAATCTCTAAGCAAGAGATTGCATGAGGGAAATACAACAAATATTGATGGATTATTTCCTCTTCTGACATGCTAAATAATTGAAACTATGTTTTTCACTCACAATATACAAATGCAAAATTGAAGATGACGTTTCTTTTTGAAATTTTATTTTGTGTATAACTTGATTATGAAAAAGGTAAAGAAAGAAAAGGTAGTGATCTTTTGTCAGACTCACAGATATTGCAGGTGCTCAAGGTGCCCCAGTTCAGGAACAAGACTCCCTGACAAATTTGAGTTACCCAAATCCCTACAAGATACACAAGTGTCAGAAAGTACTGTGCATAATGACACATCTTGAAGGAAATAAAATACAACAAATGATGATGTCATGGTCATTTCATACAGATAAATACAGAAACAAATACATATGGCTGGACACAGAGTTTGCGGTTTGACCAAGACTCGGCATTATTTGAGTAGTCAAATCCATAAATGTCAATTGGGAACATGGAGGGAATTTTGTCAGTAAGTTAAGGGCCTGTTTGTTTGAGCTTCCTGACAGCTTCTCAGCGTGAAAAGCTAGAAGCTCAAACAAACAGTGAATTTCTCGTGCAGCTTCCGGAAAGCTAGAAGCCTGAATTTATATGAAATGCTGGAAAGCTCAGTTTTGTGAGCTTTTCGTAGCTTTTTGAGCTTAGAAAGCTAAACACATCTTCTAAAAGCTAGCATTGGCTTTGTAGAACCAAAAAGCCAGCAGCAGCTTTTCAGGAAAGCTCAAAAGCTGCAGCTCAAACAAACAGACCCTGCAGATTGCATCAGCAGTAGCACAACTATTCCACACACCCTTGTACCAAACCGTAACTTGAGGTTATAAAAGTAGTTGGTGTTAATTATAAATTTCTACTGCACAATGTTCGATTTTTTATGACAAAATTAGTGACCCAGAGCATGACATACACTGTGTTGTACTAAGTTAACATGAACTTGTACGGCAGCACAAAGATGTGACAGGTTGTTTCTTTGTTTTGTATAAAGAGAAAACTAACTGATACATTGATCCTAGCAGTCATTGGAAAACAGACCAAAAAGGAAGGCTTGCACATTTTGCTACAGCCTACAGACAAATGGTGCCATGCTGAAAGTTATTTTAAATGAAGCTATTTCCATGGAGCAATTGCTTTCAGCAACCAGATGAATTTGATAGCTGCCTTTGGACCTTAATAGCAGACTGCAAATTTACCTGTACAAATGAAAGCAGTCATGCAACAGCTAAGTGCAGAGCTGTAGCTTGCATCAGCATAACTCTACGAGCGTGTGTGCCATGAGCGTGCGATTACAGTAGAGCCTGAACCAGAATACAAGGAAGGTCTATCTAATTGACCATACTTTTGACAATACAAGGACCGAATTACCATTTGACAAGCATCTAAGCTGTTAAATTCAGCATTTTATTTTGACAAAATGACATGATAAAGAGATGTCCAAGGCCCTCTTAGGGTCTTAGAGCAACTTCAAGAGTTTCCCAAAAATTCTTCCCCAAAACTATGTATTGGGGGCTCTTCCAAAAAGTTTTTCCCCCAAAAACATATCAACCCCAGCAGATCGCTAATAACTAGCCCCCAATATTTCAAAACATGCCACATCATCGTAATTATTGGGCCAGCCCGGCGCCTCCCTGCTCTCTCCCCGTCTCATTCTTTCTTCTTCTTCCCCACGCCCACGGCGGCCACCAGCTCGTCGGAGGCCAGCTGGAACAGCCGCTCCGCGCAGCTGCCCAACGAAAAAACCTCATACAAAAGCAATGTGCCCAAAAAAGATACGGAAAAAGATTGACTTTGTGCTTTTCTTGCAATTGATTTCCTGAACTGAAACTGTGAACATGAACCTCTTGTTGCGTATGGCCTATTTCATTTCACCTTCATTTTGGGTCACATATTCATCGCCGGATGGAGCTGGACAGATCATCGCAGGAGGACAGGGATCTGAGTTCTGACTGACTCTTGAAACCTTCGTTTGCCCCCAATTCGTTACCGTGTACGCTGTATAGGCACGCCCGCGACTGGGCTGCAGGCTGCAGCCTGCAGCGTACATCCATGATGCCTGAGTGCAGGCGTGCAAACGCGGCGGCGCGCCAGCATGGAGGGCCACGCACACGCAGTGGCGCAGCGCGTTGGGCGCCCCCTCAGCGGTCGCACGTGGGAACGGGCGAGGACGGTGCGACGCCGCGAAATGCAGCCGCGCGGGAGGCCAATCCTGCGGGCACGGCGGGGACCGGCATGGAATCGCTCACGCGGGGAAGAGCGGCGTAGGCGTCGGGCAGGGCCGCCGGATGCGGGGAATGCTCCGCGCACGGGATTGGGGAAGGACCGGTCCCCCGCATATATGCGGGGCGACGGAGGTGTTTTTAGCGTCCGCATATTTTTACAGGAAAGATGGGGGAGCTGTTGGAGGTAAGTTTTTTTTGTTTTCCCCTAAATAAGGTTGTGGGACAATTTTAAGGGAGCTTTTGGAGTTGCTCTTACAGACTTAGGCGGCACCACCCTTTGCATGATCCATTTCATTACATGACTAGAATGCGAGTAACTGAGTATTATCAACCAGCAGGTGCCAAGCAAAAATTCATTGGGTTGGTTATAATGCTTAATGCCATTAGAGTAACAATTTTGGAGCTTGTTCGTATTCCAGAACATGACGACTTGCACATCTGGAACAGGCACGCGCTTCAAAATTCCAGAAAAATGAGCGTCACATCATACAAAGATGGAACGCCCCTACCGAACCCAATACCATCACAATTTACAAACACATTCAACTACGGAAGCAAGATTAACCAGGAGCAGCCGGGTGTGTGATGTCAGGGAGCCAAAGGAGGGGGGCGGGGAGCTCACACTCGGGTGACGCGGTTGTCGCGGTTGCAGGTGACGTGGAACCAGGTGCAGGGGTTGACGAGGGTGGGGTCCCAGCTCTGCAGCACGCCCCGGGGGTCCGTGAGCGCGCGCCGCAGCGCGTACAGCGCGTCGCCCTCCGCATTGGACGCCGACGCCACGGAGGCCGGCGACAGCGCCGCCGCCGCAACCACCAGCGCCGTAGCCACAGCCGTAGCCGCCGCCCAGGCCATCGAGCTGGTTGGCGAGGGACCTAGGGTTTCGACTCCGGAGAGGAAGCGGAGAAGGGAAAGGAGTGGGGAAAGTGGCGAAGTGGGGGGAGTGGGAGCGAGGACTGACGACTGGAGGACTCGGAGGAGCTCGAGCTCGGAAGTGGAGCGGGTAAAGATTCTTGTTCGCGCGGATCTTCTGCGGCGTCCACGCGGCTGGTGCTGATTCTACGAAAAATTGCAATAATCACTTGGATTTTCAGGTTTCATGCAAATGTTCACCCCTACGGCCTACCATGAATGTTCTTAGCCGATTTCACCCGTTTATCCAAACGTGGAGCTACTACAAACCGTGTTAACGGAGTCTAGTTTGTTTCAATACTTGATTATGCTCATTTTATCGTGCTGTTGTGAAGATATTTTAGAAGTAGCAAAAACAAGTGAAGGTGCGGTCGCGATGGTCTTTTTTGGAAACTTTTTTAAAATATTAGGTTCATATTTTTAAAATCATCTAAATTTGATAAATACTACACCTAGAGCTTTCCATCGGCAAAAATAAGCATGATAGGCGTAATACATATGTAAATGGGATGGTTTTTTTCAAAAAAGTTAGCTAGGGATATGAACCTTTAAAAAAATTATAAGGTGAAACCATAATATCAAAATGACTTTATGATGTGGGTTTTTCTTGCAAATTTCTTGCTGATTTTCCCCTAAAAGAATGCTTGTGATGATTGCTCAATAATGGATGTAGAAGTAAAACAAATGTCACCACTATTCTATTGACCGCATTTGTTTCAGGTCAATCATTGGTTAGCATTCTAATTTTATTTTTAAAAAAATTCATCTGCAGCATTAAAGCATGAATAAAAAATACTTTTCTTTTGTCGGATAGATTCCTCATTGTGCAATCAAAACATCACTTGACGTCACCTAAGTTTAAGTTTTTGACTTAGGGGTGTTTGGATACTTATATGCTAAACTTTAGCAGCGTCACATCGGATATTCGGATACTAGTTAGGAGGACTAAACATGAGCTAATTATAAAACTAATTGCAGAACCTTGTGCTAATTTTCGAGACGAATCTATTAAGCCTAATTAATCCATCATTAGCAAATGGTTACTGTAGCACCACATTGTCAAATCATGGACTAATTAGGCTTAATAGATTCGTCTCGCGAATTAGACTCCATCTGTGCAATTAGTTTTGTAATTAATTTATGTTTAATACTCCTGATTAGCATCCAAACATCCGATGTGATAGGTGCTAAACTTTAGCGGGTGTATCCAAACACCCCCTTAATATAGATACTTACGCTTTTGCTAATATTGTTTCAGTGTTTTGGCAGCATGGTAACTTTGTCAATTTTATGATCCAGCAACTTAGTCTTTCAAAGGTGTTAATAGGAAGGGTATGTATGCACTCATAGAGGTGAACATACGTCCGTGTATACGATGGTCCATATGTTTCATGTATTTTGAGAAAACATCAAAACCCCATATAAAGAGTGTCAACATCAAATGATTTATAACCACATCTTACTAGATATGCAATTATTTAAGGTGCCGTCGAGAAAAATGACATCAAGAATGGGAAAAGCATTATAATTGGAAGAAAATAGGTACGGATTAGAGAAAATATGATCTAAGGTATGGTATACGAAAGATAGCATCAGGCACTAGAGCATTCCAGTTCGTTGCTCATTGTTGTCGATTCTGCTACTTGGCATCGTCCCTCTAACTAGCTGTGTCAAAACCTAGATCAAGGGTCCAACCAGCAAGCTCATATTTAGAGCCAAAGTTTATGAGAGAGAGAGATCTAGATATTGGGTCGACAGATAAGTGTGCAGAATGCTAAAAAAATTGCCAAAAGGATATTTTTGGTACTCTCTGTTTGGAGTTATGAGACATGCTTCATTTCATTAGGATAAGTTTAAGTTTGACCAAGGATTACTCTATTAAATATTCAATTTATAATATACAAAAGTATATTTGCAAAAAAATCTAAATACAAATCCGGTGGCACTAAATTTGCGTCATAAATTTCTTTTTTATTAATAGAGTAAATATTGGTCAACAATTTTATCTCAACGAAATGAAACACGAGTATTTATTATATGACTTGGTCCGTGGTACGATGCATGAATTAATTTAACTCGCCCCTCTAATCTCGTGATCATGGCTCTGCCACTAAGTGAAAAGGCACCAAAAGAAAAGGACAAGGAAAACACAATGAAACAAACGGGACCTAGGAAAATACGGTGTTAGGAGTAGATGCTTTTGATTTACACCGTTTTGTTTTAAGTGGCACAGACGGAACAATCTAAAGGGACCCGGCTAACTTACAGTCGGTTGTAATTTAGACCGAGCATACCGCCTCCATGCGAAAGGATAAAAGAATGGATCCATAATTACAACGCATGCATGGATTTTGAAAAATAAAAAATTCATAGTTTTAAAACCGAGCATCCAAATCAAAATTTGATTGCACCATTGTGTTTCTTTCAACAAGAGCTTCAAAACTAGATCGCAGATCATTATATTTTATTGATATTTTTCTTATGTGAGAAAATATTTTTAGTGTATTCTAACTTGTTTACGATTTTTTATAAAAGTTGCCTATAACTTTAAAAAAAATTGCTTAGTTGAGTTAAGTGGATATTCATGGTGATATTACGAAGATAGATTGTACGGTGTCATCAGAAAAGAGGGCAACACAAGTGTGTTAGGATAGGCGGATATTTCATGCATGCTTAATACTTAGGCAAATCAATTAAGCATTTTAACTAATTGGGTTCAACATTTTTCTGTTCTATATAAGCAGTTTATGTCTCTTAAAAGATTATTGTCGAAACATATGCAAGTGGGATCTTATTTTAAAGGTATTGTTAAAAGAAACGTAAATGTGCAATCGGAATTTAAGTTTGATACCGATTTAAGAATTATAACTTTTTTAGATTTGAAAAAAATTGGTTGCATGTGCTCACATGGGGGTGAAAGGTCTAAGGACATGTGAGTTACACATGTAAAATCCCCCCCTCGCTCGGTGAATTATTGATTCAATATAAGTGACAGGCCTACGGACAGCCCATACTAAAGTACTAAAAATCCTAAGCTTTCGGTGATATCAAATTAAACTAATCCAAATCTCGTGAGTGGTGGTAAATTCCCAAAGAATGGATGAACAAAACTTTCGAAAGAAACGACCCAAGAATAAAATCAAATGTGCTCGTGCAACCGGGGCGGGGTTCGATACCTGGTCCCAGCCGGCAGCCGGCACAGCCACCCCTGCAGCTCGCCCGGTTGCTCTGCTCTGTAGTGCGCTGTGAGTGCCGAGTGAGAGTGAGGGGTCCGTACACCCGCGGTCAGCGTACCGGGCGGGCGGCCGCAGCCCACAGCTCACCGCTCTCTTCGCCTTCCCGTTTCCTTCCTCCTCGGCAAAACGGCGGAGTTAAAAGAGGAAACCAAAAATCTAGGGTTTGTTCCGTTCCATTTCCGGGGAGCCGCCCACCGCCCCCCGAACGCCCACCTCCGTGCCGGCCGCCCCCCTCGCTCTCTACCTCTTCCCGCTCCTCCTCCCCGACGAGAGGCGGCGGCGGCAGCTTGGGGGAGTCAGCTAGCGGCGGCGGCGGCGGCTGCCCCCCGGCAGCTCCGAGGCAAGTTAAAGCTGCTCCCTTTCGATCGTAATCAGCTCGGTAAGGACCGAGGTGGAATGCCAATCTAGCAACTCGTGCTCCAAATCCGAACCGGCAACAGCCGGACCTCTCTGCCTGGTCAGTGTATAAGTTGCAACGAACAGCGATTTGTGGTGGGGTTTTTTAATTTGGAAGGAAGGTCCATGCCCCCAAGCTGGCCTGAACCAAGCTCCGCCAGTATAATCAATAGGCTAGGCTCGGGGTAGGTGGTCAGGGGCCACCCATCTTGTTTCCCTTTTGGACCATGGATTCACCGTGCGGAGTCGTATGCTGTGGTAGCGTGTATTTCTCGCTGTGGGTACTGTAGGCTCAATGTTAATTGTGTTCAGTTCTTGCGTCAATCTGGCTCTGATCCTTTACTAGTTTGGGAGAGCATTAGAGCATATGATTGCTCAACTGATAGGTTGTCTGAATTTGATGGTAAACGATCTAGTGATCTTTGTGGGTGTCAGAACATCGTGCTTGTGGGTCCTATCTGGATTTTTCTGTATGCTAAGTATTCGTTTGATGTTATTGATATTCTGCAAAATTCAATCCTGCACCCTGCAGTTTTTGTACTACCCATGGTTGATTTGTTCCTTTGTGGAATTAATAAATCGAACCGTCTGTATGTTTGGAAGGGGTTAAGACTTAGTAGTAGAGGCATGATTCTCTTGGTTTTGGTTTGCACTCATCTCCAGTCAAAATTTTATCTATAGAAACCAAGTGCATTGGTTCACAATTAAGTTATTCATTCATTTCTTGGCAGCAAGCACCTAAATCCACAAATTAGTTCCTGGAGCCTTTGGAGGACTCATGAATATGCATATCAACTGACTACTTTTCTTGAAATTCACGACCCTGTATTTGGAGCTTTATTCATCTAGTTCTTGTTTGTTGAAGTTGTACTTAACCAGCTCATTAAATTATTTATTGTGTGTACCCATTTTCCTAATGGGTATGTGTATGTCAAACTGAATAGGTGGACTAATCATGTCTAGTAGCATCCAAGCTACCTCAACTTTAGATGTTAATATTGGTATTATGTCTCTACATGTTTCATCTTTTAGCAAGCAGGCTGTAACAATCTGATTTTGTCTGTGAAGGTCACATTTTGAGAACTGAGGGTATTCTTCGATGGCAGATGTCAGCCCTCGAACAGAAACATCAACAGATGATACAGATGACAACCATGGGGTAAGTCTGTTTGATCTTGATCCGGGGTATTCAACGCAAACACTTATTGTGTGGCTTCATGTGATGGAGTGGAGAATGACCGAATTACATTTCTAAACTATTGTGTCAATTGTTATTAATGTGAACAATATGGTGCCAAATTTAACTTTCATCTTGAAACCATATATGTATCAGTGTTTCCATGTAGTTATGTGAAGTCACCTATTGCAACTAAACAAGAGCAAGAGCGGCAGTAAAAGTTGAACAAACAAGGTGGACCGAACATACTATGGGCCTAGAGGTTTTCTTATAAGAAAGTTATGTAGCTTGCTGTTCATTGAATTATTTGTGAAGATGGGAGAAAAACTGTGTACTGAAATGTTTAGCATATAGTTGGCATATGCTACAAACAACTAATTATGTTCTAATTTCTGATTTAAAAATCCTTGTGTCGCAGAATTGCTCTTGCAACACTGGGTACATTAGACTATTCATGTAGATCCCATCAGGAGTTCAGGACTCTTGAGGAATGCTGAGATTACCTCACAAAATTTCTAGAATAAAACCTTGGCACTTAATATTCCCATAGTGTAGTCCATGGACAAGTCACATAATTGTCCACAAAACTACGGGGTTTTGAAACAACATGAACAATTGGGTTTGCATATAGCTGGCAGAGTTCCATGCAGTTGTTAAATTTGATCAGTAAACAATATAATTTTCTTGATCTGGACCCTTGAACTCTTTGATCTTTTTTAGTATCACATTTATTCTTTTTTTTAAAAAAACAAATTATTCTAAGCTGATTGCATATGTGCTTTTGCTCTAACACATACTGTAGGTCTGCTTGTGCCTTCAACTTTTCTTTCAAGAGACAGTGGCAGGATTAATCAACATTGCCATGCTAAAGGGTTATGAGAAACTAGATTACCAAATTGAAAGTTTTTTTTTTCAAGAGTCCAAGTTGAAGTAAAAAAAAAAGTACCTGTGCTTTGAAAAAAAGTATGAAAAAAAAAACTTTCATTTCATTACCACCGAAAGAGGCAAATCTGTTTCTTTTTTGAAGATAGGAATGGATGAATGATGGGAGCTTGATAGTTATACTCTCATCTGCAGCTTGAGCCAGGCCCAGGCGCTCTTGTTGCGGCTTCCGACTCCAGTGACAGATCCAAGGACAAACATGAAGATCAAAAGGTTCGTGTCTTGAATTAGCATTCTTGCTTTTAATTCATATTGCTGCTGTTGCAAGAAGCATTTTTCTTATAATTTATTGTGTAGACACTGCGTCGTCTTGCTCAAAATCGCGAAGCTGCAAGGAAGAGTCGATTGAGGAAGAAGGTGTGTGAATATTAGTTTTTAGTCTTTGTACTTAATGCAGTGCTTTTATGTTTTTATTTTATAGACTTCGTATCCGGATCCAGGTTTTCTTTTCTTTTTGACTTGTTACTGGCATCATTATATACATGGTATATTGCATATCCTGGTATTGTTTATATAAATGTTTTGATCATGAGGTATCTCGAAACCCAGGAAAAAAGGAAGTCGTAAGTTGCTATCAGTGTTAATATAATTTTTCTGGGGGAAAGTTCGACCCTATCATGTTTTGTTTTCAGTTGTCAAAGCTGTTTTTCTCCACTGGGGGTTTGCTTTAGTGGTTTTTTGTATAAGAAATTTGTGAATCTTACAGCATGATTGGTAACTTGACGTAGAACAGTTTGTCGCCGTAGTACAATTAGTCTGTCGTCCATAATATCTCTTATGTCTACTCCCATCCGATAATGAACATATTCTGTTTGTGAAGATCTTGCCTAACTCCTGGGCTTGCACAGTAGGAGTCGTAATTCAATACGATATGTTCAGCAGCTGTGCCAGTAGCCTTAGATCACGGTCCCTTTAAATTCCATCAAATGCTGAATATGCTTGTTAAATCAAAGTTCTACAGTGTGCCCCATCGAGCGAAACTAATTGATATAAGTCAGTACTGACTACTGAGTTACCCCTTCTTTTATCTAAAAAAAATACTGAGTTACCCTTGTGGTTAGTAGCTACCTTGGAATTGTTTTTAGATTTTTCTTTTCTATAGGAGGACCACTGAAGCAAGTGTGGCAAGACCCCTTTCAAATTTCTGATGTAGGTTGCCAATGGACTTTGCTGTGGTATTGATTGGTAATTTTGCTATATCTATAGGCATATGTCCAACAGTTGGAGAATAGCAGGCTGAAACTTACCCAACTAGAGCAAGAATTGCAACGAGCTCGTCAGCAGGTTTACTCCTATTGGATGCCACTTTAGACAGCCCTGTATCGTATTGTCTTCATTGAAGTTGCTTAAGAAATTCTCTCTCACAGGGCATTTTTATATCTAGCTCAGTTGATCAGTCACACTCCATGAGTGGAAATGGTAACAATTACTACCCATGGATACTGCTTGTTTGTTCATTAGCAAAGGATATCCAAGTAGTAGTTCCATGTTTTTTTATGGGAAAAAACTGCCTTTTCTTTCAGGGGCATTGGCCTTTGATATGGAGTACGCAAGGTGGTTGGAAGAGCATAATCGGCAAATAAGTGAACTAAGGGCTGGTGTTACTGCTCATGCAAGTGATAGTGATCTCCGCAGTGTTGTTGATAAGATCATGTCACACTATGATGAGATTTTCAGGCTCAAAGGAAATGCAGCCAAGGCAGATGTTTTTCATGTATTATCAGGCATGTGGAAGACACCGGCAGAGAGGTGTTTCCTGTGGCTAGGAGGTTTCCGACCATCTGAGGTCCTAAAGGTGTGTAACGTACTAGCCTTACAATGTGCTTGTGATTGTTTGGGCCCTCCTGGAGTAGTGAAGTACTTATTAATTCAAGGAGTCCATTATAAGGCCTTGCTCATCAAATGAAATAATGTGTCTGTCTTATTAATTTGGAGAATGCAGAATCATGTGTTGTTTCTTTTCTTTTCTTTGTTTTTGCATTCTTTGCTTTTTGGTCATTGGACAGTGTGTTAGTGCCTTCCTTCTCAAGCGCTGGTGGTCTTCTTGTTGAGTTACTGATAATACACAAAATGCAGCTGCTTTCGACACAGCTTGAACCTCTCACTGAGCAGCAGCTGTCAGGGATAGGCAACCTCCAGCAGTCTTCACAACAGGCTGAGGATGCTCTTTCACAAGGAATGGAAGCCCTTCAGCAGTCATTGGCAGAAACCTTGGCTGGGTCTCTTTCGTCTTCTGGATCAACAGGAAATGTGGCAAACTACATGGGTCAAATGGCCATGGCCATGGGAAAGCTTGGAACGCTTGAGAATTTCCTTCGCCAGGTATTCACTCTCCTTTTGGAATGTATCTTTGGCTTAGATAAAGGGTTGACTGTGAATTACTGTAGACCATATGCTAAATGCTGCAGCTTACAACTTCTTTCTTTGCTGTATCAAGGCTGACAACCTGCGGCTGCAGACCCTACAGCAGATGCAAAGGATCCTGACCACCAGGCAGGCAGCTCGAGCGCTTCTTGTGATAAGTGATTACTCTTCACGGCTCCGTGCCCTGAGCTCTCTCTGGCTTGCTCGGCCGAAGGAATAGCAAGAGCATGTGATTTGACTGGAGTACTTTTCACAGTTCGGTGTTCGATGGGGATCTTATCAGGAGGGTTTTGACAGGACTGCAACAGACTTGATTCGGAAATATCTGCACATACTATAATCCAAATGGATGGGGATGTTCATGTAGCTTAGCCATATAGTTAAGTGCATTGGTTCATGGTTCATGATGTATTATTAACAACTGCTGTAAAAATTGCTCGCTTTTGGTCACCATTTTACATATCTGTATGCCCCTAATTTGCAGAGGATCAATAGAATGCAGGTTGATGTTTGATCGGTTGGTTTTTGTTGACTCCCTTAGTGGGAAGAATAGCAAGAGCACAATGCTCTGACAGTAATATCTAACAAGGTATATGGTTGTTTCACTGCATTGAAGTGAGTACAATGCTCTGACGTAATCGATCTCTCATCATTGCTACCAATACCGTTTTGTATGTATTCGTTTCTGTATTGTATCATTCTTTTGAGTTTGTGCAATTGTGTTGTGTGGCCTTCGACAATGGGATCACTGTTATACCATCCGTTTGCACCTTCTCAGCTGCACGCGCTCATGCGATCTTCATGGCAATTCATTCTAGAGCTTTTCACTCGGGGTGAATTTCCACCTAGCTTAAACTATCGAAAAAGATGACAGATGGTACAAACTAATAAAATAACCCTTCAAAAAGTTCTGATACGTGGTATGATAATTCTTTCTGTTGCATGAGTACATAGTAGGCCTTAGTAAATGTTCAAGCTGTTTACCACTCAACATCTGCAAACCAAGCTTTCAAGTTCAAGTTGCACAAGCCACACCTACAAGAGTTCCATTAAGTTAAAAACAGTGTCCACAAACTTAGATTATTCATGGATAAATCACACCTAAGCAGCATCTGAGCCCCATTCTCTTGTATCAACAGAAGTCAGCATGACAGGTTAGACACTACCTAGTGAACTTCCATTGTCTTATGAGCAAAGTTATATCATAATATATACGGATCGGGAGGCGCAGCGGAGGAGCAGCAGGCCACCGCAACATAGCGCCTCCCTTAGTTAAAGCACCAGGTCCTTTGCCCTTGAGATCTGCTTGGACGTCATCATATTATTCCTTTACGACGCCCATGCAAAGTATGGGCATATCGCCCGCCTCGTGGCGGTCCAGTTGCCGCATCCATAGAAGAAACGTCCCTGCATGGGTCCTGGCTTGCGCACAACGCTCCACCTGCTCAGCACTCCGCAGTAGCAGTACATTGCTCTGTCTTTCCCTGCAGAGGCAGCATATGGATTAACCTGCACAGGAGATCCCAGCATCTCATTCGGCTTATGCTGTGGTTGGACGGGGTCTGGAGAGCGGTCAGGGGATAGCTGGCAGGTTGTTGACTGTGGGGCAGGTTGCGGTTGCCACACAAGCGAGTTGGTTATAGAGAACTTGAAGCCCCGGTGCATCATAAGTGCCAGGAGGCGAGCAGTGTTGCGGGCGTCGTCAAGCCCACAGTGAGCACGACCCTCCCATGTAAGGCCAGCCAACTGGACTGCCTCCTTTAAGTTGCAGCGAACATCACCATACACTTCATGGAATGGTACCTTCAAGTTGATCCACCTGATAAAAAATAGGCAAAATACTTCAAAATCAGAACAACAATCAAGTTGCCTTCTCCAAATAAAGTTCTACAGGAAACAATTGGCCTTGACACTTTAAAAAAAAACAATTGGCCTTGACACCACACCACAAGGCTTAAAAAAATTAATTGGACATATGGAATGATGTGCGGAAATGTCACAAATAGTACTTACAAAAGATGAATTTGCACAAACCACCCTGTAAATCAGTATCAATTGCAAATGAACCTCCATGCAAGCTAAATAGTTCCATTTAGCACCCACATCTCTACTCCCGTTGCAAACACACACCTTGGGGCCTCAGACAGCCCAGAAGGCAGTTGATTTGTTGGGTTAGTGGAATAGTGTTGGGAGGGTGCAGGATGAGCTTCAAGGTTACAGAAACCATGACAAATCTGTAGCGCTAAGTGCAGTTTTGGTGGCCGTGGCTTTCTCGAGTAGGTTATACATCAACCAACTTGGGTTTTGATTTTGACTTTACAGCCGACACTTCCTGCCAAATACAAGGGCATGAGTTTGCAAACACACTAAAGATGTGGGGAGCTAAATGCAACTAGTTTACATTACACGATTGGAAATAGCTAGAAAAAGGCCAGAGGTGGTCCTCTAGCTTACAGCCTGGTTTTAAGGATTAAAATATTACATGCAATGACTGCTCTGTGCAGTGAAAGATGAAAGACAGAAAGAGCATGAGAAAATAAAATAACCTGTGAAGGAGGGAAGGTTGAGGTGGTTAGTGCTGTTTTATTAAGTAGGTTCTACCTGAAGACCTCTTTAGGCCACATACAACTACAGAACTTTGCAATATGCCACATCATCATCTTAAGATCAACCTAGAGAAATGTACACTAGTGATGCCTTACACACATTTGTCTTGCAGGTGTTGGGTGCAACCGAAATGCATATACTTCACAAAAGTTGTACCTTGTTGGCTTGTTCAAATTGAAGTTTTCAGTGAGTCATGCATATCAGAAATTCAAAAATGTATATTTCAGAGGGTAGGGCGCGATCATGCACATGTTTCTTTGGAAAATGGATGCAAGCAATCTGCTATCAGGGTATTTATCTATATACAAGCTTGTCAATGTGGAAAATGAGCAGAGCAATTCACCTTCAGTTTTATGACATACAACATGAACAGATAAGGAGGATATGAAATCGGAATCGTTCACCATTACTACCCAGGGCCCTAGTTCCCACAGTGCATTTTAATATTTTAGCATCCAAATGTTATGCTTCTCTCATGTGAATGAAACATAACACACATAGAACTCACGGGACAGAACAGCACCAAAAGGAGTCAAAAGATATGAATACCAATGAAGTAAATCTGGAGAAAATTTCTAATTTTCTTGTACTTTGGCAATTTGCCAGTTGTTTGCAAACTAACACCAATCATCATGCACAAAAATCATTAATTTCATCAAATTTTAGAAATTTGCTAAAAGGAATGTTTATATTATAGCTTGATGTCCATTCTACTACCCCCCAAAATCCATGTTGTTCATTTAACCCCCCTGAACAAAATTTCAGCAATTTACTTGACCAATTTATTTCAGTTACCACCTAATGACATTTGCTTCTCTCTCCACGTACAAGAGGGCATTATTTTTCTCGAACACAAGGACATTACAACTTGTGTTAAAAGTATATCAAGATTTGTTTTACGATTATTTTCACAGCTTACCATCTAATACAAAATTAACTCTTGGAGATACAAAATTGGATTCAAATTAAATATAAATATTCTTATTCCAGCATAGGATATCATATCCTCTATCACTTGACAGAATTTAACTTAAAACACAACTTGTGCATGGAGAAACAAAAAAAAATCTCATTAGGCGGTAGATTGGACAAATTAAAATAGTTCAGGGGAGTAAATTGAACTAAAAAATTTTCAGGTGGGTCAAGCAGGGATTTTTCATGGCAATGAAATGGTCGTTTGCCTATATTATAGATGCAGTTACAGATATACCGCACTTTTGGCCCTTGGCAGCAAACATTTGTTCTAAAAAAATATACATATGCAATGCTTTGAAAAGTGTAGGTGGCTAAAGCCCCAATTTAAAGTTAGGGATGGGAACTGAACTCACCAAAGTTTAATTCAAGTTCAGGATGGTAATTTATGCAATATGCAAATCTTCAGAAAGAAAACATGACAGCTGTATGGTACGGTCATTATCATATCCTACATTAACCTAAACCTTAAATTTATGTACACATCACATTAGGCATTGCACATGATCCAGAACTAAAAACCGAAGAGCAATCAATGCAAATTAATAGAGTTGAATAACTTAGAAGTTAATAGCCCTGCATATAGAAGATATGTTACCTGTTAAAATAAGGGGGCTTCCTGATTCTCTTAAATCTGCATTCTGACTCCAGCATTGTACGGCAGTCCCAGTTAGACCAGGTAACAATAGCAAAGTTTGTGTTCTTAATGCCCTTGTCCTCTAGCCACTTATCATGCATGAGTAAGGCTTCACCTAGAGGCACACCTCTGTCCACCTACACATGATGGAGAACTATATTACCAACCAAATACATGAAATCATCATAAAATTTTGGATCATACTCATATGAAAACACCAGTTTTCGAAATTGACACATACGACTACCACAGAACCGTGGTTTCACATATAATCTTGTTTATAGTTTAAATGTAACAGTGAGATAAAAATAAGGCGCGCACAAAACAAATGGTATTTTATGACTTGTCCAATGGATTTACTAACAAATATTGAACTTCAGAGCTCCAATACCAACATTCCCATTAGAAACAACAACGACAAAAAAGACATAAAGATATTAAAACTCATCGAATAACTAAAACAATTCAACTGATTAGTCAAGAAGAACATATCATCTGCTAACCTTGACATGCTAGCCAAGGAACAATGCTACGTTGTCATCAAATCTAATGTGCTAGGTTTTCTTTCAAGAAGGAAGAGTTCCATACAGTTTTTCTCTGGATCAATCTCTAGGCAGAGGATGCCCATATGTTATAGTAAACACATTCACAAAGTACTTAGTTGCTATCTTGATATGCCCATCAATCACTGACAAGAAATGGAGAGCGTGTCTGAATTCATGATCATAACATCCCATTGGTTCTCTCCTTATTCCTTGGATGTACTAACAGGTCATAATATCAAATGGCATCGATATGTAAACAACCAGTGTTTGAAAAGGCTTCGTTCCGCGCTCGCCTAGGCGTGCATAGTCACTAGGCGGAGGGGTACCGCCTCGCCTAGGGGGTAGGCGACGCCATAGGTGGGCTGGGACATCAGGCCACGGCGTAGGTGGGGACGCCGGCCTGCGGTGTCGGTCGTGGAGGAGATGGCAATGTTGGGTGGTGGCAGGAGAGGAGAGAACGCCGGGCGGATGCTGGGCAGGCGAGCTGCGGTGGGGGTGGAGAGGATGTTGGGCGGGCGAGGGAGGCGATGTCGAACGGTGCTAGGGGAGGTGGAGGCAGGGGCGTCGGGAGGGGGTGGACTAGGGAGGCGGGGCAGGGGCGTCGGGTGGCGGCGGCGCAATCAGGAGTCGGGATAAGGTGGAGGCACGGGGTGGGGATAACATAGGATGGGGATGTCCAACTTGGGCTTGGGCTGGGCTGCTTTGATGGGCCTTTTTTCCAATTATAAGCCCAATAGTGTCCTGTTTTTCTTTTTTCTTATAGAGTATATATACATGTATGGCACCGCCTAGAAAACGCCTAATCCCGCCTAGGCGCGCCTAGGCTCTAGGCGGAGGGTCACCGCCTAGATAGCGCCTAGCACCTTTTGTAACCTTGTAAACAACCAAACACTCAGTGTCAGAACCTAGAAGCGTGTATATTGAGCTGAAGCACACACAGTAGCACAACCCATAGAGGTATTAGAGGTGGGAGCCGTATTTTTTTTTAACATGGAGTGGTATATTGAAAGCATGGAAGTTAGAAAAAGGTCCAACAACCTTCCACCCTCTTAAGGTACTGTTCCACACCAAGGGCAAGCCCCAATATCATTGCATCTATCAAGATCTCTAGTAATTTTTGACACCATTACTACCAAAGAGGGCATCATATGAAACTTTTCCTATATGAACTCTGCCCTATGAAATTCCTCCAAAAATCATAAGTTCCAAAGTGTCCCTAATCAATGGTGTGCTACTGCTTTGAAGCATCAGGAACTTCCAGGCTTAGTGATAACCATAGCAGACACTACGACTGGACACAAAAGCTATAATGCACCTAGTGACTTACTGTTTTAAGTCTACAACTCTATTGAGTACAGTTAATTCTTTTTATTTGACATCTTAAGCACGTGCCATCAAACATTCTAGAGTTTGACCATTAATATGTTTAACAAGGTTGGGTAAAATATCATTTTAAATAAAAAAGATTTAGTGGCCCCAGTTACATCTGAAATACTAGCAATAATTTTATTTCATTCTCATGCCACTCAAAGGAGTTTGCAAGTCTTCTTTCCCAAATCTGAGCCAAAATAGGCCAGTCAAAAGTTGTAGATTATTTTGTCATCTGGAATGGAATAGCAAAATGTTCAGATGAAATTTGGTCATTTACTAACTACCAGGTTGAGAACAACCAAAAAGAAGTGATTCAGTAAAATTTTCAAAACAGTATCAGCAAGAACAAAAGTTTTCTATCAAACAGGTACAAGAAAGCTACCAATGAGATCAAGCGCAAACATGGAACAAGATATGCTAGTATAGGTAACTTATAAGAGACCTATGTTGGATAATGGTGGAACTAGCCAATAATGATCAGAGAGAAAGGGTTGTTGTATTGCATTAGAAGGCCCCATTCATCAAACCTCTTTTTTCTGTCACTTTATTTGGCCCCTGTTTTCTCAATTCATGGCTCCACCATTGGCATCATGTACATACAAACTATGGGTCATGAACAAGTCTTTGTCTCAGTCATCATTTAGAATATCAATATAAATGTTACCTTATGGAATCTGGTTACAACAGACACTGGTGGATCTGCATTTGAAAACTTAACTTAAAATTATTAAAATGTACTAAGCTCGATAATTTGTGTTTGTATCTTATATAATTGGCACTAGCATAAAAATTGATTGACTCCTTGCCACCTCATGCTCAACTTATTTCGTATCAATGACCTAATAATTATTACTACATTGGAGTATCCACTGACCTGAATCTGTTGTATACCAGTAAGCTCCTTGCAGAAGTCAGTCAAAAATTGATGATATGTCGGCCGAACATATGTTTGAAAGCATTCTTCCAGTTTCCCAGTTGCACTGTTAACCAAGACAGATGGAAACTCAATGATCTCTTGTGGAAATGGATTGTTCACCTTGTCACAGGTTGCTTCAAAGTCAATAACCACAAAATATTGAAATTCCTGAAGTTGTGCATCATGGGGGTGACCTTGGGGGAGCATCTTGAATGGAAGATACTGAACTCTGTTCTCAATAGGAAAGCCATGATCCCTATTTACTTGATAAAATTGGCTGTCAAAGCCATAAGGTAGTGGCTGACGCACCATTTGGTAATCCGAATAAATATATGGCCAAGCATAAAATTCTTGTCGATAGAAGGGTCTGCTAAGGACTTGGGTTGGAATAGGAGATGCCTCCCAGACTTTTTCCACAGCAACCACATCATTCCGTTTTTCATTGTTCTCAGGAAACCCTTCAATTCCACCTCTCTGCTCAATATTTGGCTTGAGGCACCCTAGTGGTGCCTCATTATTAACTTGCATTTCCTCTGCATCAAAGAAACTATATAAGAAAATGACAAAATAGTACTATCATGGTCGCAAAGTAAAACCATCCATGCAGTTAGAACATATAATATGCATCTACTCAAGACATGGCATTCCATCCTGATATTTAAAGACTTGGCCAAAGAACAGGATACCAAGAATAGGAAGGCGTCTTAAGTACACCAAGGCCAAAGCAACATATGACTGACAAAGCAAGAGGTATCTTGACAGAAACCTGAACATTTGATGCTCAACAGTAGCAACTATTGGTCCACAAATTAGGGTGGCTAATATTTAGCAAAGCTTCAGTCATGTTCATGAGTATGCTGTGTTCATATGGGTGATGTCACCAAGTACTTTGAACTCTAATATGTTAGCTATAGTTCTATCTTTGTCAGCAAAAGACATCTGCTGTGATTCAGATCTTTTTGCATTTCCTGAAGCATACAGAAGTTTCCCAGATGTTGCAAACAGCCTGTTAAGTTTACAAGTACAATCATTAAGTGGGCTCATTTGGATCACGGGATATTGTAGGATTTTCGATTTATCAGGCTAAATATGTTTTGTCTCCCTCCTATAACATCTGGAATGAAAAATGATTCTGGTAATTCTGAAACAGAACTGCTACCAGTACTTTTGTAAGAAAGATGCCCACAGGTAGACGTGAAGAGCTCAACTTAATGAGCGACACGTTTCAAAAATATGGGCTAATGCTGATGAACTGCTTGCTAGTGTCTTGATGTTTTTCTTTGATCCACAAAAGGGGCGTATCCAGTGCTGAAAGCTCCCACACAAGGTGGGTTCTGGAGAAGGGAATTCCTAGACAGCTTCACCATCGCAAAATTCTTTTTAAATTCTGCAAAGAGACTAGTTCAAACCCACGGCCTCCAGGCCGCAAGTGGAGAGTCTCTACCATTGCGCCAAGTCCGCCCTTCTTTTTGATCCATACTCCAAAGTTTTTTTCCCTTCTTTTGTGTAGGCATGTTTGTTTATGAACAACTGAGGTGGAGTTCCTCATGATTTTTTTTAAATATAACAAGGCAGGTATATACAATGGATAACAGAAAGAATTAGAAAAGCAAGCTATACAAGGGACACTAACTATTGAAATTTTATTTGGAATTACATTCTGCGCATATTTTGTGTTTCACTATTCTGGATCCTCAATACTTTAACTAGTTAGCCTCATTGGACCATCATTAGACCATCAGCAACTGCATTTCAGACCACTCTGTGGTCAAGGTACACTAATGTTTTTTTAGCATAGTATAACTTTTAACAAACTGCACGCATTGCACATGTCAAGTTAACACATCAAAAGCTGAATAGCGTAGCAGTTAACAAAGGACTTCTCCCATTGCTAATAGTTGCTCAGCTACATAAGAGGGTCTTTATTCGAAACATCCAATGCCAGTTAAAGAACTCCCAACATTCTGAAATTAAAAGACTACCCAGGACAGGGTTTTAAGAGCATACGATGATGTGGAAACAGCTCTTCTTGTGTTAAACCTCACAGTAAATAATGAAGGAACTCCAAAAGATCAGCAATAGCATAGTTGCGGCAACATAAAAACTTATTAAATAATGATATCAGCTAATCTAAGCAAAATAATACACATATATACAATAATTCAACAAAAAGTCCTGCTTTTACTGGATTTTCAGTTAACCATCAGTACACCATGACTACATATGCTGTTGTCAAATCAAATGCTGTGGTGGCTTGAAATCTATAATTAAGTGTAGTATGTACAAGTTTGCTTCCCATAAACCACAGAAACATACTAGCATAACCGAAGCAGTGCATCTTTTCTTAGCACAACACATCCCCACTAGCACTGAGCAGCAATGCCATACTCCAAAAATATCCGTTTACAGTTTTACTAAGAACTACCAAAATTAACCAAGAAGCACTACATCGAGCGAATTTCCTCACATGTTATACCACCTTCAGTAAACAAGCATCAGCAACTCCCAGACTAGGACACAAGCCAGCACAGCAAACTGTCACTACACTTTTCTACATAAAAAATGAAATTTCGAGCATAATGGCAGCACTAAAGCAGCATATAGGACCCATGTACTGTGCGTTCTGAGTTATCCGAACGCTCAGTGGAACTCAGTTACGGTGGGAGCTTCGCCGGACCTCCCTCGCAGAGAATTCCCACCGAAAACCCACGAAAAAACGCATCTTTTCGCCACTACAACTCAGAAGGCGCGACCTTCCACACTGGAAATGTAGTCAGAAAGCAAGATCTGGGGCTGGAAGATGTCTGACCTGCTCGTTCGCGATCAATCATGGCCGTGGGCAATCCCGCTGCGCTGCACCATCCGGATCAGAGCTCCCCCCGCGCCACACAACCTGATCTCCCGGGCAAAAACCCACCAAAAAAGATCGGGGCAAAAAGCAACAGATCAGTACAGACGACGAGTAGATCGAGCAGGGGAAGGGTCCGGCGGCAGGGGATCGGGGCGGCGGACGTACATGTGACTGC